>NW_021604615.1:11102464-11151925 GCF_004785775.1 Grammomys surdaster | reverse complement strand
ATTCACAAAGAGTTGAATTGCCAGGGTAGGGGGATATTCAGCGGGCACTACCCTCTCAGAGGAGAAGAGGAAGGAGGCTAGGGGAGGAATCATGGGAGTTATCTGGATGTAAAGGGAATAAGCAAGAGAGAGAGAGAGGGAGAGAGAGAGGGAGGGGGAAGGGGAGGGGGAGGGAGAGGGAGAAAGAGGGAGAGAGAGAGAGAGAGAGAGAGAGAGCGCAATGGGATGCATGCTTCTGCCAATGGGTCTGATTCACAGAATTCAGCAAACATTTGGACTTCTGAGACACTAGCTGGAGCTTGTTTACTTCTCTTCCTCCTTCCTGCGTGCCCATCACATCAGCCTTTTCTGCTGCATTTCATGTACATCTTCACATGGACACAGCTCTTTGTTTAGGC
This sequence comes from Grammomys surdaster, assembly GCF_004785775.1. Lineage (NCBI taxonomy): Eukaryota > Metazoa > Chordata > Mammalia > Rodentia > Muridae > Grammomys > Grammomys surdaster. The sequence goes on along the minus strand of NW_021604615.1, from coordinate 11,151,527 downwards.
TGAGCTGGATCAGGTGACAGTGTTGTGTGATCTAGCCGGCCTGCTCTCTCCAGAGAGTAACCATCCCCAAGTGAGCACCTTTCAGATGATAAGAAGAAAGGATTTGAAATGTTGAGAGAACTTCCAGGCAGGAAGTATGTGAAAAGTAGTATTGACAATTTGCAAAGAGTTTTATGGAGAACAGTGCCTGACCTGTGTTCAATATCTTACCAACTCTTCTCTTTCCTGTCTTTTCTCCCTTCTCCTCCCCCTTCTCCTATTTCTTCCTCCCTCCATCCCCCTTTTCTTCCTTTATTTCTCTTTCCCTCTCTCCCTTTCTCGTTATTTGTTGTTCCCATTTTATTGGAGCAAAGCAACTCTAATACCTTGATTGGCATCATTTTTTTTAATAATCTTTATATCATATCTTCAAAATCCCCCTCGAAGCATAACTTTCAATACTTCTTACAACTATGATATGTTGTTTGGTCATTTTCCTTTGACCCAACTACATTCTAATATCCTCTTGACTGTGGCTTTAAGTGTTATTTAATTAGAATCGTGTGGGTGAAGCCATGCAAGCACCCCACACTCTATGTCAGCACAATAATATCAATTACTAAGAGATCACTGTGGGAAACTACAAGCATAAACTAGTTCTATCTCTTCTCTTTGAGGTTCTGTTTGGTCTGCCAGATTTTTGTTATACACAGAAATACTATAAACTACTGTGTCCTGTGAAAGATTGCCCATGTTTATCTTGATTCTGTGACTCTCTGGATCTCCCTGCTCATGGTCTTTGCACAGAACCTTTTTCTATGTGTTAGTAACATAGCTTGCAGTAAGTATTCAGTTACTGCATGAAGGGGCATCTCCCACTTTCACTGCTGCCTTCTGCCTCTACCCTTAGACTGTAGGTGTTAATGCAATGTAGTTCTATACTCTTATTCAAATCTCTGAACTTCCAAATATTTATTTTATATGTAAATGTTAGTGTCTGCATGCAGTATGAGTACCAAATGTGTGTGGAGTCCAGAATAGCCAGAAGAGACCACTGGGTCTCCTGAAACTGGAATTACAAGTATGGATAAGCTTCCTGATAAGGGTGCTTGACACTCGGCCCAGGCCCTTTGCAGAAATAAATGTACTTGGCCTCTATGCCATCCCTGCAGTCCAGTTTCTCTGTCTTACCTGAGATGTTTATGACTTTATCTTTCATATGACTATCTGCATAGTTTGTTGGATCCTTCTGGCTTTGCTCTATTTATGTGTCGTTTACTTTCCTGCATTCTTTCCTATACTTTTTCCTGTAGACTCACAGAATACATTTTACCGTTACATAGTATCTGCTTTGCTCTTTTGTTGCCTGTGATTTTGCTCTGTTGTTTCTCTAGGACTGCCTATTGCATCTGCACATCTCATTCTCTGCCCTGCGGTGACCTTGCCTACTTGGGATGTGCTTTGCTTTGGTTTAGTTTCGCTTTGTTCCTTGTCATCGTGTATTTCCTTCTTTGTGTATTTGTAGTTTTTAAGTTGAAACTGATGGAAATCTATTTGGATTAGATATTTTTTATTCCCAAATATCCTTAATCTGCTTTCCGATGAGGCTGCGTATGTGGAACAGTAGATATTTACACTTTACAGATACTGTGTCTAAGGCTGGACCTAGGGTGGGGCATCAAGGATATAGTTGTTCCTCAGGGGTTAATTATATATGCCTATTTATTGAGGTTTTATAGTAACTCCAATCTAGACTAATTTCTGTGGCATTTGTGATAGGAAAAGCCAAGGTACAGCTTATTTCAGTTTTATGACACTCAGAAAGCCTGTGCCTTCAATCAGTAGAGACGAAGGATCATGTGAGATTCAGCTGGTTAATTCAGAGCACAGAGTAACATTTTTCCTTTATTTACACCAGCAAATGTGGTAATCAGCTTTGTGTCACATAGCCTATAAAGAGGAAAGAGGTATTTTGGGTGAAGGTCTATAGTTATCTGACCCTTTTGCTTAGGGCCAGCAGGGAGGAAGAATTTTATGGTGTGAGTATGTGATGTGGGGAACCTGTTCTTTCTCTAGAAACGGAGAGCAAGAAGAGGCCTGCTACCCAGTAGCCCTTGAATCAAGGCTTACCCCCAATAACCCACTTTTCCTCTCCTAGGATTGACTCCTAAAGCTTCCACCAGCTCAGATAGTGCAACTATCTGAGTGTGAACAAGCTTTAATGCATGGCCTCTTGGGGACATTTCAAGTACAAACAAGAGCAATGCCTCTAAGTCTGTCTGTCTGTCTGTCTGTCTCTCTCTCTCTCTCTCTCTCTCTCTCTCTCTCTCTCTCTCTCATTTCTCTCTCTCTCCTTCTTCCTCCTCCCCCTTCACCTCTCTCTTTGCATGTGTGGGGGTGTGTTTGTATATGTGTGTGTGTTCTTTACCTCCACATGCTTAGGAAAGTTTGCAGTGACTGTTGAGACTATCTTGCAATACAAATTTCAGATCAGTTTCTTCCTGGTCCCTCTGCTACATTCAGAGTCACCATTGCTCAGGCTCTCTGTTGTACTCCCTTTGTTTTAACTATATGTCCTATTAAACAATTTACCAAGAAAACTGGTAACAAAACTGTGAAATGCCATGCAATTATTTTGACTTCATTTCTACATGAGAAAGTATGACAGTTAATGCAAATCTCTATAATCATTTTGTCAGAAGAAACCATGTGGAGGGCACTGTAGAGCCAATGGCTTGTAGTCATTGTTAGATTTTTCTTTTCTGCTATCAAGAAAGACATTCCGGGGTACTGCTTGCAAATACTCTCTGCGTCTACTTGCAATCAATGGATGCATACTTATGTGTGACAATGAACTTCAGAGAAACTTTCTGTGCCAGTATTTTCTCAGTAACTGGTCATGAAAATAATATTTTATATATGTGGTGTGTGTGTGTGTGTGTGTGTGTGTGTGACTATATATGTCATAAAACAGTATATAGCCCATAGTGTATTGCAAGTATTATCAATTATTATTAGACAAGGAAAACTAAGCATCAATATTGCAAAATAAAATTATAGATTTTTCTATCTTTATCAGTCATTTTAATAACTATACTCCATTTTAAGGGTCACCCTGTTTTGACATAGTGTTATTTTTCCCAATGTTATTCTTTTGGTAATCTGAATTAATGTGAACTTGTGTATATAAAAAAAAATCCCATTTTCTTACATTACAAATAATGCCGAAAAATTAGGAATTGAGAGTTGGAATGTACAGGGTGATGAACCATCCAGACCAACATGCCTCTGACTGAATCACAAGATGTTATAATGGGCCTTAGTTGATTATTCAGATTTTTAAACTACGAGTTGGACTATCATACACATCAAAGAGTAGGTCGCTGTCGCAGAAGTACAAGTGCCTGACAGAGCTGGAATGCCTGTAGTACAGGGTGCTAATTGGCCGTAAACACTGGCCTGTTCTGTTCACCACACTCAAGACTCATATTTTCATTCCGATTTGACAAAACTTTACCCTTCTACCAGGGCAGGCAAATTACACTCACTTGCACATAGTCTTATTGGTTCTCAGGACTGTATGGGGATGTTATTGAGGTGATTCTTCTCCTTAGGTCCCCTTGGCTGGAGAGAGATTCTGAGGTGAAAATTGAGGACAAGCACCTCAGGAACCTCAGCCATCTTGTCATGATTCCAACCTGTTAAAATTTCCCTTTTTGTAGTCATAAAAGAACAGATGCCAGGCCTTGGGTGCAGAAAACCTGGGTTTTGGTATTACTGAAGACTCCATAATTATATTCTACTTACCTTTTCTAAGGGGTCCATGGAATTGGATGAAAAACTGCTCCTTACAAATGGCCTACAGGCAATGCTTACAGTGTGCTATATTAAGGGGCTATTTGAAGATTATTTATTTATTTATTTATTTGGTTTAAGGTAAGAAGAGATTATATGGAAGGCAATGTATATACAAATTTTTACACAAAACTCTAAGGACCCAGTTTTAGGATAAATACATCTAATTGTCTAATAAGGCCTTGATCACTGTGCACAGTTGGCTGAAAATGCCACCATTCCTTGGAGAATTTCAAACCCTTCATTTTAGCCTTGTGTTCCATTCGTTAATGAATATTCATGGTTGATTTTCATGTACTAGCATACTTTCACTTTCTTTTGGGCAGGGATTTAATATGACACCCATTTAATCACTTAAACAGTTGGGTTAAAGGCTTGATGTGATAGCCAATTAAGTCGCTGAGTTGTGACCATATGTGCTTGCCAAATCAGAAGCCTTAGAGCGAGAAATTCTGCGGCATAATTAGAGTGACAGCCCATGTTCCCAGTCCTGGGTGTTAACTTCCCTACTGTCTGATGGAACCTTGCCCTGGGGTTTGGGATGGGTTGGGGAAGCTGTGCCCACAATACTCAGTGCCTTTAAGGTAATTCTTCTACATGAGCAGATGCTTGCCCTGTGTAGAATTCCCATACTAAAAGAACTTCTTTCTTGGAGTCTCTATAGGGGAGGGGTCACTTTATTCAAGCAAGGATTGGAAAGGATTAAATGAAGAGTTCAAGTAAATCCTGTAAGAGTTTGCTAAAGGCTTACTGTGCTCTTGTTCCTGCAGAAGATGTGAGAAATCTTTTACCAACTTCAGGGAAAGTGTCCAAGAGAATAGTTTGAAGAAGTCGCAATTTGGTTGAATAGAATTGATTTTAAATTTGTTTTCTTCCAACAGTAGATTTCTTTGCATTAGCTACTTTCATATATTGATCCTTAAATATTTGCATGGACTGGATACCATTAATTGTCTTTTTAAAAATAATTCCACAGCTTTTATGAGATTTACAATGGCTTAATAATACAAATGTTTTTGCATTTCTGTTGTTTGTAAATCTTGCTTTAAGTACTCAAAAATGAAATAAAGTTTGCTGAAAATAAGAGTTCTCAACCACTAAATCTGAAATATATAACTTTGTGCTATTCATCAAAGAGTTTTATTTTCAATCATTGTACTTACTTTACTCTAAAATTCTTAAATTCCTTTTAACACTCTGATGCCTAAGGTGTGTGTGTGTGTGTGTGTGTGTGTGTGTGTAACATAGGAATGAATTGATTTAAAGTTACACATTTTTAGTTGATTCAATATTTCAAATATGATATTCCATCCAATTTGTTTTTTTTAATAATTTTTATTTGTGTGTAAGTGTTTTTTCTGCTTCTATGACAGTGTACTACATACATATGTAGTATTCATGGAGTCCAAACTAGTGTTAGAGCCCTCCAAGCTGTAGAGACAGATGCTTATGAGCTACTGTGTGAGTGCTAAGAATCAACTCAGGTCCTCTGCAAGAGAAACAGATGCTTTTAATCAATGAACAATCTTTCCAGATTCCCAATTCATATATATATATATTTACATTATTACATCTTGAGAACATACTCTCTATGTTAGCCATTAGATTTGTCATTTATCTGGGCTAATGTATCCTAAAGCAAGAGCCTGCTGAGGGCCTGTCCTGCTTCTAGACATTCCATACATAGAAGCCAAAAGTCTTCTTCTCCATGTCAATCAATTTGCACCCAGTAGAACCACTGTCAGCTGTTTACAATCAGTTTCATAACAGGGTCAGAAGGAACAGATATTTGCAGACTATGCGATCTGCTCCAATCTTCACACCTGGTCTGTGAAACAAACAGGCGCTGTTCTCACTGAATAAACAGCTGTGAAGAATTACAAATGAGACCTGAAGCCACTTCCATCTCCCACATCCCTGGTCTTTTGTAATGGTGTCTTGTCTCACATAGATGGTGGAGTCCTAAGATTTGGTTTTCAAATTCCACTTTAATCAAGTGTCAAGGTGGTATGGTGAAGGCCTCCCCCATGTACAGGAACAAAGAGAAAAGCACTGAGGGCTCTCCAGAGTGGAAGAAATAGCACTCTCCTGCTTCCTGCCTAACAATCAGACTCTGTAGTCTGTCTATACGCCAATGATATTCGCCTCACCTTTATAACTCCACAGTACCACAGGCAGAAATGCTTACACACATACCCCACCCACATAACCCACCCTACCCACATATGTAATACAGGCCACCCACATATTTACACACACACACTCATACACACACACACTCATACACACACACACACACACACACACACACACACACACACACACGACTCTGGAGGCTTGTGAAGTCTGTGCACATTGCCGGAATCTTGTCTATTCCTTCTCCATTGAAGAATCGTGTTACATCAAGTTTTCTGTATAATAGACAGTGTTAGGACCCGTGCATTCGAAGTGCATTTGAAAATCTCGTTTCAATAGTAGATCCTATGCAAATGTTGAGCAGACTGCCCTTTTCTCCACAGTGGGTCATTTGATTTCCATGCCAGCTGCAATTCTCCTTAGTAAGTCCTAAATATTAATATATTTGCTTTAATAACACTTGTCTTTTGGAAAACAATTTATCTAGACACACAGTAAATAAGTATGTGAGTTCTAGCAAGAAGTACTGTCAGGAGCTAATTAAACAGTAATTATCTTAAGAGCAAACAATGAATTTTCTGCAAATAAGGCATCAGTAAGCCTTCTCAACTTGTGCCTCTGTGTCTGGCTTGTTTCATATGTACTGGAGGCAGGCTCAGTAGCACTGAATAGGAACAAATGACACAATGGTATGTGCATCACACTTTCATTTTATACTTAAAAATCACCTTCCTCCTCCTACTCCTCCTCATCATACCTTTTCATGTACATATCATAGCACATATATGGAGGTCAGAAGATACCTTCATGCAGTGCATTCTCTACTTCAGCCTCTGTTTGTTTCCCAGAGGTCTAACTTAGTCTTCTGGCTTATGAGACAAGCATTTTTACCTGCAGATCCTTATTTCCAGGCCAACTTCTCATTTTCTTTTGAGCTGTTCACTGGTTAGTGCACACCTAGGCTGCTTCGGTGACTTGGCTGCTGTGAATAGTGTTGCCATAGAACAGGGAGTGGAGGTCATTCTTGCCGAATTGTTTCTGACTTTTTCCCCTTCTTCCCCTCCCCCTCCATGTCCGATACCACTGCTAGAGTCCCTGGTGATGCTACATTTACCTGTGAGAGGAAACCCATGATACTTTCTACAGTGGCTTTATTCATCCAAATCTAGTCCCATAGTGGATAAATGTGATCTTCTTCCCAGTACCGGTTATTTACAGGAGCCCTTTGGTTTAGATAAGGGAATGTCTCACTGAGGCTTGGATTTATAGTTCCAGGAATGTCTGAGGCTAAGCATTTTCTTCAAATGCTTTTTGGCTGTAAGAAAAAGCAGTAAAGGAGGGGGTCAATTCTGAATTCTCTTTCTGGAGAAGGACAGCAAAGTGGACAACTGACTTACTAAAATGTTTTATTTAAGCTTCTAAACATTTTATAGGCCATTTTTTTAGACTGCAGTATTTGTAAATAGCTGCTTCATTAGTATGAAGGTAATATTAACTACCTCTGAATTTACATTTCTTCTCTAAATATCCCTGGGTAGTCTAGTTTATGTGTTATTTTATATCATGTTATAATAAATAAACGCACTTGTAAAAATCATTAAAACCACCCTTCACATACACACACACACACACACACAGAAAGAGAGAGAGAGAGAGAGAGAGAGAGAGAGAGAGAGAGAGAGAGGCATGAATCGAACAAAGAAAAAAACCTATTCCTTTAGAAATTGGTTTTTACTTGTAAATGTTTTTGGAAACAGTAAGTCTCTTAAAATATCTGACTATTTCATAGAAACCACTGAACTTCTGGTGGAATGGCAAAGTTAGAACAAAATTATGGAGTTACCTGCTCTTCATCTTTTCCACCAAGTGGTATCAATTCCATCTGAAATAGTGTTCTTTGGCCAGGGATCTCAAATCACTCTGACAGTGCCCCATGCTGGTAGATTGGGTGAGAATCTTTCAAGATGAAAAGAATTCTCCAGAACGGACAGAATCAAGAACCCAACATTGACCTGCAAATACAGTACTTGCTTTGGCAACACAAGTAGAGAAAAGGCAGCTGAGAATGCCCAGTGAACAGACTCTAGGGCTGGGTTTTAAGAACAGAACCATTTCTCTGCCTTGAGAGAAATTCATTTATTTATTGTTTAGTGCAAATTTTATCTACAAAACATGGGTTGGATGCCAGTTAGTGATATGAAATAAGAGTGGTACTGCTGGTGGGGTCTGAAAACAATTATGTGTCGGTTACTGGTCAGTGATGTGCTTCAGGTGTGGTGCTGATGCTGAGAGTAAACATTGATTGGTTACTGTTTAGTGATGTGTATCAGGTGTGTGGTACTGATGCTGAGAATAAGCATGCATTGGATACTGTTGAGTAATGTCTATCTGGTGTGTGGTGCTGAAGCTGAGGTCTGAGACTAAACACAGATTGGATACTGTTTAGTGATATCTATCAGGTGTGTGGCAATGATGCTGAGAAAAAAAAACATGCATCGGATATTGTTTAGTGATGTGTATCAGGTGTCAGAGTGATGCTAAGGTCTGAGGATTAACATGGATTGAATACTGCTTAGTGATGTGTATCAGGAGTATGGTACTGATGCTGAGGTCTGGGAGTGCACATGAATTAGATATTAGTGATGTGTATCAGACATGGTTCTGCTACTGCAGGCTCGCGATAAATACAGACTGGATATCAATTAATGGTGTACCTTATGTGTGTTAGTAAGGATGAGGTCTGAGGTAAAAGACACAATGGCATTCATTCTTACCCCAGCCCAGACATTATTTCCTCAGCTCTTTTGGTCTTCCTGCATCATATGAAATTTCATTTTTACCAAAATTATCTAGATCTCTAATGGAAGACAGAATATGAATAGAAGTATAGGTTTTGTTCCTTTAACTAAATGCATTTGTCTACACTTTCCAAAGGCAGATGTTTGAAACTCTGGACACATTTTCTGTTTAGCTTGTAAGTGCAATGGTTTATTTTTCTATTGCAGAGACTTGTTGATTTTGGTAGTTCAAACATAGAGCTTATTTTATGATATAATTGCACCTTCATGGAACATTTTTTCAACTTTCTTTTCTCCTTCCAACAGTTTTACCTAGTCACACATGTGGAAACCCTGGGGAGATACTGAAAGGAGTTCTCCATGGAACAAGGTTCAACATAGGCGACAAGATCAGATACAGCTGTCTCTCTGGCTACATCTTGGAAGGCCACGCCATTTTGACTTGCATTGTCAGCCCTGGGAATGGTGCATCCTGGGACTTCCCAGCTCCTTTCTGCAGAGGTAGGTTTATCTCCTGTGCTCCTGAGAAGGGAAGCCTGAGCCTAGGGAGTGACTTTGAAGCTGACATTCGCAACTTCATTTCTAGTTACAGGGGGCAGCATTGGGCAGGATATTCTTTCATCTACCCTAATTTCAAAAGAAATAAGACACAACAAGGAAAAAGCAAAAACAAACAAACAAAAACAAAAGGCATCCTAAGACCTTAGCTAGACCAGTGAGCCTGCTGTTAGAGCTCAAATATCCATATTTCTTCCTATCCCTTTCACAGATGTACACATTTCTATTTATAGAGTCACTTGGTTAAGTGTCCTGCTCGTTTATGAAATTTTCTTAGTTCTAGCTTTTCCTTCATTGCTTTATCTCTGTATCCTCACATTCATGGTGATCCTCCTGCCTCAGGTTCCCGAGAGCTAGGATTTCAGGCATCAGCCACTATGCTTGTCTTGTTTGTTTTATTTCATGCTCCCTTGTTTACCCATTCTACATTAAAATTTAAAGAGTTCCTAAAGTTAATCATACCCATTTTTATGTTCTTATGGCTGTTAATATCTCCATTTTCCTGGTGTTTCAATGGACTTGCCATCATGATCCAGAGCCTGCAGCCTTTCCTTCTGCTTTTCCATAGTTCTCTTGAATAATTGACCCCTTTGAAAGACAGTGTTATTGGCCATTGGAATGTCCCAAAGTCCCCTGTTTTCTTCTCCCTTCTTCCCACTGTGGTCATGGTTTGCTCAGTCTGGAGACCTGGAAGTTACTAAGTTGTTCTTTCAGTCATTCCCTGCACCTTTTAGAGGTCAAGTCAAGACACAGTTTTTTCTTTCTAACATTTTTTTCTACCTCCATCCTCACCCACACTGTATCATCTTAATGGCTCCAATTAATAAAATCAAAGTTTGATAACCTAATTTATTAATCTTGTTACTACTTACTATGTTAGTTAATGTCTAAATGTTACTCCTACAACAGTCTTTAGCCTTCAAGAAATAATCTCAGCCTTGAGAACCAAGAGTTGCAACATGCTTGCTTGCTTTCTGCATTATAATTTACCAAATCCATTGGAATTTTTCTAGATACATGTATATTTTTCTCAGTATCCTCAGCTGGCTGTTTTCTTACACTAAAGGTCTCTACCAATTCTGCAGCTATATATTTTATGACGTCAAAATTGATATAACAACCTTTCAATATCTTTCTTGTTCCTTAGCCAAGTTTTTATTAACACCTAACTTTGTCAAGGTAAACATGTTCCTCTACATTAGACATTGAAGCATTTATATTCATGCCTTTTCTGATTCATGCCCTGGTACGAATTCAAAATTCGTAGAGTAAACTAATTGGAGAGACATGCAACTTATCTTTGATTGAGATAATAAATAAATAATAAACTCAATAATAAAGAAAATGTCAAAGGTCTAATGCTGATGAATATGAGGAGGTTGCATCTCCAGGAGCTGCATTATAAAACAAACAATCAAACAAACAAACAAACAACTCAGCAGTATAGGCAGGCTGGGTTTTAAATGAAGTTAGAATATTTTCTGATTCCCAAAAGTTCTGATTGTTCAGTTCCAGAAATTGTCTGAGGCTTCTTTCTGGCAATCTCAGTACCAGTAACACTACAGTATTGGTTCACAGTGACTTCTGACCAGAACTATAAAACCTTACTTTTCCTTCTCACCACAAGTATTTACCTGTCACAGTAACACCTAAATGTGTTGGCCATATAAAATTACAGGATGGTCTTCGAAGTAATACCTGCAGTTGTAGTGGGATCAACAAATGAAAAAGTGGGATCACAGCAGCTTGCAGGGGACATTTCTTTTAGGCATGAGCTCAGGGTTCTCTTCACTTAGGAGCCAACATTATCTCATTCAAAAGTCTTAACTCATCATCTCTCTTCAACAGTTCAACTTTGATAACTGTTCATCATCAACATCTTCACCCATTATCCATGAAAGTTGAACCATTTCATTGTACATATAATAGTGTATCTTTAGAAGCAAGGAAAAACAACAACAGTGGGCATGAAGCTCTAAAGGCAGTCCATAAATGACACAATAGCCAGTGAAGTAAATGTTTTCTAAACTGTCCTTACTTTCCCCTATTTCATAAGTTACTAGATCATGTTAGATGCTACTGTATCCAGCATTCTTTGAGGTCAAGGACCCTGGAAGGAAAAGAGTTTCAAATCCAAAGCAAAATGTAGTGTGCAGTATGAAGCAGCAAAGACAGCCCTGGGTGTCTGTAAGAGTACAGGCTTACAGACAGAAGAAAGTAGGTAAATGTGTTAGTCACACAATCCTTCATAGGAAATAAAGCAGGTGGATCCCATGTGTGAAAATGCTAGGCTACTCTTCTCTCATCATGGCCTCATCCTACACGTGTGGTGTGTTCACTCAGGCTCTACCAGAGTACCACATTTGGTTCAGCATCATAGCTGTTGAGAATTTTGCTACAGAAAAATTGCATACCCAATTAACTCTCTCGGAAAATCATTAAATGTCCCTTAAATATGTACCCTGTAGTGGGACTGCTGGGCAATGTTGTTGCTATTATGAGAGCTCCTATCCCTTCTATAGTGGATTTAATTTACTTCCTAAAAAATCATTCATCATTTGCAAGAATTTCCTTTTCTCTACATAATCACACTTCTTATTTACAAGTTTATTTGTATTCTTTATTTATTTACACAGTTCTTTGATAGCAGTTATTGTAAGTGAGGAGAAATTACACCCTCTTGTAGTCAATGTCTGTAGTTTTCAAAACTGCTGTCTAGTGGTATAGTCTCCTGTAGGTAATGACCTGTGCAGTCGCCAGCTCAGCTTCCACTGTCTCATTATTTATAATTATTATGGTGACTGTTTTCAGTGTTTTGGGTGACTTATGTATTCTGATGTTATTCCCTCTCACCCGGGTGCTGTCATGGAAACACCCTCCCGCCCATTCTTCAGGACATCTCACTTTGTTCTTTACTGTGAAGACGTGTCACAGTTTGATAGCCATCTGTTAATTTCTGTTCGTGTTAATTTTGTTGTTGCCTATGATTTTTTTGGATCTTATCACAAGCATTCTGGCCAATATCAATGTCTTGAGATGTTTACTCTGTTTCTGTCCAGAAGTTTCACCGTTTCACATTTTACCTTTAGGTTTTGTACCATCTTCTCTAAATTTTAAAGAATTACTTCATTTTCTCAAGACTTATCTTGGTCCATGATAAGACTTATCCTGTGAGAGCTGAAACACAAAAGATGTCAGAAAAAAAATGAACCTTGCTAGCAAGTAAATGCTACTGAGGGGTAGAGTGGAGAGACAGCTTATCATGAAAAGCACTGGCTGTTCTTGCAGAGGACTGGGGTTTGATTTTCAGCACCCTCATGATGGCTACAATTGGCCTGTAAATCCAGTTCCAGGGGCTCAGACTCTTGAATAGTGTACATATATGGAACATATATTCTAGTGCAGTGTACACATTCATGAATAAAAACAAATCTTTTAAAATCCTATTGGAAATATAATAATACACATCTATAAATGACTGATAGATGATAGATAGATAGATAGATAGATAGATAGATAGATAGATAGATAGAATACTTGAACCAATGATTGATCTTCCTATTAATAGTCTCCAAAATTAGGCAAAGATAGTTGCTATGTTCCAGGCAAGCACGACTGATGTGACTTTTCAAGGGAATTGCTAGCAACTGGTATTATCCTGTATTAAAGACACAGAGAACACAAGACTTAGCCCCTGGCAGGAGGTTGAGTGGAATTTCACTGGCTCATGTCAACCTCAGTCAGGCTACAGGCAGCTGCTTCAGTGTGTGGAGTGATCTATCTACTGACCATGTTTAGGCTTTACATGTGAGTGATACTCAACACTGGAAAGAGTTCTTTATCTAAAGAAACAGATGAAGTTTATTTGAATGCTAGCTTATATTAGGCCAAGACATCCAAAAATTTATCACTGGGATGCACAGCCAATATTAATGACTTATGAAGTATTTGATAATCTTCGTATTAGTTTCAAAATCTAGTATATTTTTACAATGATTACATATCTCTATGCAAAATATGATAGCTACATTTCAAGGTATCAGGGACACCTAAGCCAATGGACCCTACTTTGAACAGCTCAGAAATGGTTTCTTGATTAATTTAAGAACTTTTATTTCTCTTGCCTATTTTTTGACACATAATCTTCCTCAATAGCCCAGGCTAGACCTTAACTAGCACTGATTCTCCATGTCTCAGCCTTCTTGGATTACAAATGTAAACTACTGTGTTGAACCTTCTATACTTGTCCTTATTGTATTCAGAGTCCTGATGCTTTTAACTAATGATTCACAGTTGTTTCCAAACATAGATATAGCTTAATTATAAAAACTGATAAGAAATAAGATTGGTCTAAAATAACAAAGTAGTCGTATGGTGGGGGTTCTTTATCTAGTTAGAAATGCTGAAGCCTATTTGAGGTGAATAGAGCAATGTCTACCGTGTAATTAGATTCAGCAAAACCTAGACCTAAGAGTATTTTTCCCTTATGGAAGGCAACATACAAAGTCTTCTTCTGTGAAAACCTCCATGTTCCATTCTTTGGGGTGCATTAATATCCCTACCCTACCACCATTTTATGAGGACTCCTTCTATGTTTCCACATCTTTACTGACATGTGCTGTTTTCCCTATGGCAGGTATATTGACTCGGGTTAGATAGAATCTTAATAGATTTTCTTAATAAGTGTTGTTTTTGATTCCTCTGTTCCAATTTTCCATTGTTGTGATAAATACACCATGACCAAAAGAAATGTGAGCAGAAAGAGTTTATTGAGTTTACAGTTCCACATTAGTTTATCTCCAAGGGAAGGCAGCACAGGAACTCAGAGGAGGTACCCAGAGTCAAGAGATGATTCAGAGGTCATGGGGGAGTACTCTCTACTGGCTTGCTCATCAGGACCTGCTCAACCTACTTTCTTATATCACCCAAGATCACAAGCCCAGAGGTGACATCGCTGACACTGAGCTGAACTAACCCATATCACTCATTAATCAGGAAAATGTGCTACAGATTTGCCTAAAGGACAATGATGCCATTTTTTTCAATTAAGATTCTTCTTCCCAAATAACCTTCAATTAAATTAAGATGGCATAAAATCTAGTCAGCACAGTGCTCAGCATACTTGTAAGGAATCACTGTCATGTGACCAGCTTTGGTGAGTCAAATAGTAGAAACCTCTGTTCACATTGATCAGTTAGGATTTACCTACCCATTAATGTATGCTTAACCGTTACGACTCATTTAACCCTCATGATAAGCCATGAACGGATGTGCAGTGCTTCCATTCCATAGTAAACCAGAGTGGAGGAGCACCAAGAAAGTAGAAAACTTCACCCAAACAGCAATCAAAGTATGTAACTCAACTTAGTTCACTCTTCGACAACCTGACTTCAAGTTTTACATAGCCGTAATTTTTGAGAATTTCATATATGAACACTGTGTTTCTCCCATTTCCCTCCTTCTCTCCCCCTCCAAGTCCACTCCATCTCAGGCTCATAACTTCTTCTTTAATCATTATTATACACAGTTACACATAATATATAATCAAGCAACCTACTGAGCTCATTCTGTTATTGTAGCACAGGCGGTCTCACGTACTTTCTTGCATGCATGTGTGTGTGTGTGTGTGTATGTGTGTGTTTGTGTGTGTGTGTTTGTGTGTGTGTGTTTGTGTGTGTGAGTTTTGGGCTTATTTGAGATTGAATAAACTCATGAAGGACTTATCACTGGAGACAAGAGATTCTTCTCTCTCAGTATTGATTGGGTATACCTCTTCATGTAGAGTTAGTCTTGTGAAATTTATACTATATGCTTTGCATGGCAACTGGTGATGTCATCTTGTTAACTCAAGCATATTGTAAGTATTTCCAGGATGTAGCTTCCTCCTTATGTCTAGAACACACCATCTAGAATCAGGCAGCTATATGTCTTTAGTAGAAGATAGACTGTACAAGCCATTGCAAATGTTTCATTTTATAAAGTTAACCCTGACATGGGGACTCCCTGGACTAGTTTCAGGAATCAGAGACCCTCAGTGCACACAGGAGATTATCATACAGTTCATACAGTCTGGCTGCATTGCACCTCATGTAAATGACTCACTGTCTTTGCAGATCTGAGAGTTTTCAATTCTTCATGACAAGGCAGACTTAGGCTTCTAAACCATGTTCTATTTGATATTTTGAGCTGTGTGTATAAAACAGGTTTTAGCTAGACAAATATCCAGAAGGGGACATTTTACATTGAGAATAAGGCTTCTCACTTTAAATAATATGAGAATAAGTTCAAAATTCCCAGAGGGAAAAAAAATATATGTACCCTTTATTGACATCCAAACTCATTTCCCACTCACAGAAACCAGTAGACTTGACACATTTATCATTGAAAATATTGTTTTCTATCTGGTTTATCTCAGACAAATTCAGACTTACTTTAGTTGGTCAACCTTTCTGTAAAATGAAAGATGTCATAAGAATTGGACATAGGATAGAGTTAAGAAATGATTTCCATATGAGAAGTCTTCTGTGGGAATCACACCCATGCCCTTGGCTCTGCTAACACACTTTTACGTAGAAATCTCACGGTGAAAGCTTCCAAAAAGCTGAATTAAATAATTGATGTTAGTAGCCATAATTTATTTAAAAACTATGTGTTGCATACTAAATTTCACAGCAAAAATAGTATCTCAGTAACGTTGATAGTAACTTGATCTTTTTTCTAAGAAAGGAAGGGATGGATTTTTAATAAGATTTATTTAATTAACTCCCATGATTTCTATATTTTAAATATAAGTTTCAAAATAACATTACTATTAAAACCTTAAAATATTGGTGGTCTTTTATTTTTTATTAGTATTTGAGGGCTGAATGAAACCCCTAATATATTAATATATATTTAAATATTGACAAGCACGACTTAGCTTTTTTATAGTCATCCTTAATGTTTTAGTGACTCACTTATGATAATTATAAGTAAAACATTTATTGAAACATAGCATAGACCTGCAATTTTTCTCATAGGTTTAGATTACACTTCAGCCAACCAGCACATCTCTATCTGAAGTATTAATGTGAAGAGATTTAACTTTTAATTGCTACATATGGATTTCCAAGGCTAGAGATGAGTTAGTGAGGACTATACACCACAGTACTCTGACTATGAAGCTTAGTATTATGCCTTTCTAAGGAAAATAGATAACTTAGCTTAGAAAAATCAGATAGCTATTTTCTTAGTCATTTCACTTACTTAAGTTTCTTATTTTTTTATAGAATACAATTATGTATAATGTATCAAAATCAGACAGTTTTCAAATAATATTTTATTTTCTCAGATCAGATTTGTTTATGAAATCAAAACCTTTGAAAAGTCCTTGACTATCATCTATCACCCTTTTTTAATATTTAAGTATTAATATTTATATTCATATAAATTTATATTTATATAAGTAAAACATCTCCTAACCAATAGCTCTTCTTGACTCAAAGATACTTTGGCATTTTAAGGGAGTACTATGTCTCATAATTGCAAGTCTATGTTCCAAACAGAACTGGTGAGGGAATGAATTAAACTCAATGAGTTGGAGACAGAGGAAGCAGGGTCCACAAAGAACCCTTGTGGGAATTAGCACTTACTACAACTGACCACAGTCAGGACAATTATTTTTTAGGAACTTTGATGACAGCAAGCTTCCTACAAGCAGACACAACAAATAAGTCCATGGACCCAAACACTAGTGGTGCTAGGACTAAGAAATCTCAACTTCAGCCATGCTCTCCTAGAGTTTAATTTACTTTTTTATCTGGTGCATTAAAAGCAAACGGCTATACATGTATCATGGGGGCCATTGGAAATTTGATTCATTCTGCACCCAGCTGCAGCCAATCAAGGAGTGTTCTCTGTGATTTCACAGACAAGGTTGTTCTCAGCAGCTTTACTGGGACTCAAACTATAGATGCCTAGAGCTGTCCACGGTGCTGAAGAGTTAGTAGCTGGTCATGGCCTTTAATCTTACAGAATGGTGGAGAATAACACAAGACAGCACCATAAGTCCCATGCTGCAGAGTAGACTTACAAGAGTAACTGTCAAAAGCCTGATGGATTTTTTAAACATATGAATATTCCTGGGCACTGAAAATAGTCCAAAAATGTAGATCATCATATATTCCATGAAAATTAGTTGTGAGTTGTTACTAATTTCTTTTTATGCTTCATTTAATGGAAATGTAATATTTTGACATCCTCATTTACACATGTAGATAGAAAAGAAAGGAACATGAGCTATTGCTTTGTCATTTCTATTTTCCTCAGGAATTTAAGATAAAATGGATTGTCGATTGTAATTAGAACAAAATCCCTAAGAATATCTGCTCCCCAAAATCTTTCATTTATTGATCTTGATATATACATACACATACATATACATGTGTGTGTATCTTGACCAAACATTTTAAATTTAAACTCTCCCAATACTTATTGTACTGTGAGAATGCCTAACATTTGATGAACTTAAAATGTCTTTATTTATAAATTACAATGTTATAAACTCATATCTGTTTCCATATTTCACACAGTAAATGCCTTAGACTTTGTGTGTTTTGGAGTACAGTCTTTACATTGATCAATTTTAACATTAATTAGTTGATCTTTTTAAGAAGGTTGTATTTCACAACCTTCTTAACATTTCATAGTTGATAGCTTTTAGTCTTTACACCAGCTATCAACATTCCATCTTCAGCAAATGAGATATAATAACAGAAAACTTTTCTCATAAACTTCTGTGGTTATGTGTTTACATGAAATTTTCAAAATAGTTACGAGTCAGACTACCAGACTTCTGCAATTATCCAGGAGAAGCATTAAACACACAGACTGATAGCATAGTTTGAAATAAGCTAAGGCTACATAGCATATTTGGGGTCAATGAAGACAACATATTGACACCTTGTCTCAGAAGGGAAAACATACAACATAATAAATATAATAAACATCAATGTGAAATAGGGAATATCTAATTATAACCGATTTGAATTTTTTTCTTTTGGTTTTGAAATACCTATTACATAAAACTCAATCATGAGTACAGATTCAGAAAAATGTGGTATGTTTTCATCTGTCTGCTTCTTTTAGTTTTCCTTTCTATGTTTAGTTTTCTATCGTTTGACTTGCTTGTATTATCTTTTCTTCATCACTGTGATCATAAACTTGTACCTCTTTTCTTCTCCTTGAACGCAGGCAGGCCATAGTGTTTGTGCATCTTGGTCAAGATTGAGTTCTTAAACTCAGAAAACACATAGTAGGCCTCTAAGTGACTTTTGAAGCCACTGGTCTTATTCACACATGAGGTCATTCTAGAGGGCAACATTTTACAATACAGGTTGGCCTCACCACAGCTCCCCTCAGTTAACATAATAAAATGCCGTTGAGTTCACAAACCCTAGAGTCACATTCTACAAGGGCTTCATAGACAACCCTGAAAGTTGCTTTCAACAGTGGATGATCATGCACGTGGGCTGCAGGTGGGTGCTGGCCCCCTGTGCTCAGCTTCAGCAAACAGGCATACTCTGGGCATGGTACTCTCCCCACAGAGCTTCCATATCACTTCTGGTTACTGAGATCTTTACCACAAGAATCCAGTGAAGTTTATTCTGCAGATTTCTAGTTTAGACTTCTGCTGGACTCTACCTAAATCCATCAACTTTAGAGTTTCCATTCATAAAACTACAGCTTGTAGATCACCAGAAGAGAGTATTAGAATACTTAAACCCCAGTAATTTCTCTTCTAAAATTTTGGGAGAGAGATGATCTGCCAATAATTAGAATTATTACATGGATGTGCATCTCAAAAGTTGGGTTTAAATGAACACATTTCAACCACTTAACTATGATGTTGGAATCTAGCTCCAGTCAAGAGCAGTGTTTTGTCAATTTAATGTATCTAACCTAGTATTGCTGTTTTTTCATCTGGTTTTACATTGAAGCAATTAATTTTGTGAGCCCACAAAGAAACGGCAGAGAAAATAAATTCTAAATATTAAGTAAAGTTATGTTGTTCATTAATGATCATTTATTTATATGATGTATTAATGTATAAACCTTGACAGTTTTATAGTAATATTTATAATTATCAACATACTGTGCAGTTACATGCACACTAAGTAGTAAGTTGAAAAGTTTGTCTTGCATCTCCCTATGAAGGGCTTAATTGCTTTTAAGTGTATATTTGGGTATTTACTTATATGTTAAATTCATTTTCTTGGCAGTTTTATTATTTCTCCCACAATGACATTGACTTGATAATGTAAATTAACCCTTGGCTTTTGTACATCACCTATGAAGCTAAATTGATTATTTAGAAATAGTCTTTTTAGATTACCTTCATTCTAAATTCAGAAACAATTTGTTGGTGGTCAATAGGGGTATTTGTGAACATGCTTATGTGTGACAGGCTTCTGAGAATTGAGTTGCCTTTTTCGTTTCTGCCCCTGCAGCTGAGGGAGCCTGCGGGGGAACCCTAAGGGGAACCAGCGGTTCTATATCCAGCCCTCACTTCCCGTCAGAGTACGACAACAATGCTGACTGCACATGGACCATCTTGGCTGAGCCTGGGGACACCATTGCTCTCGTTTTTACGGACTTCCAGCTGGAGGAAGGATATGACTTTTTAGAGATCAGCGGGACAGAAGCGCCATCCATATGGTGAGTTTGGGTCGTCATGTGAGCTCTCAGTAGTTCTTGCATCTTTTCAGTAGAAAGATGATCCACCACGTGGTGTCAGTGGACAGTTAGTGGACAGCCTGAGTATGGTAATTTTTTACCTTTGTGCTTTGTTGTAACCCATTCCGTTGTCTAAGATATTTCTGTACTGGTATTTAGCTAGAGAAGGCATGAACACTTGATTTTTTTTTCCTTTTCCCATATTACACTCGAATGTTCCCAGGAGGAGCTTAGGAGGACCGCTTGGCCTTGGCGTTCACCTAGAGATGACACAGTTTGAGCGGATGCTTTTGGGCTTTGAGGTTTATTTTCTCTCTTCTTGTAAAATAGTAAGGAACTTGGCAGCATGAACCTGATACATTCCTGCCCCATTGTGAAGAGGAAGAGGTGCACACAACTCGAGAACCACTTTTGGGACATTTCTCAAACAGAGTTAGCCTAGACTCTAGCATGATGTATGACACTTCTGACGAATTGGAGGTCAGGAATTAAGTGTATAACAGAGAGGAGATTGAAGCACAGCCCTGCTTGTAACAGAGCTGCCTTCACTGTGTCCAGAGGTACAGTTCTAAGATGGAAAATTAAAAGAACAGAAATAAGATGGCTTGATTCCAGCTTCATATCTCTGGGCTATTAGTTGCTAGTTGGATTTTTTTTTTATCTTAATTATTTAAACTATTTTGGTATGTTAAGGTTGCATCAGTCATCTAGTTTGGATCTTGAGTCATGAGGTAATTTGATATTATACAATCACAGTAACAACTAGCCATGTGTGTATAAGCAGAAGAATTAGTAGAGGAAGTGTTAAAATGTTTCAATGGCTTTCAGTCTTGACTTGGGTTCAAAGGCAAAAGAATGACAAGGCTAAACTTGTAAGCCACTAGAATGAGATTTTCTTTTACACCAGTTCTTACCATTGAACTGAATCACTTGGTTTTCCACAACTAGAAGCTCTATGTTCACAAAAGTGGATACATTTCTCCCTCTTGAGTTTTATTTTTATGTTAAATATTATTCCAATTACAGAAGTAAAAACAAAAATAGAACTTCATTAGAACACAGCTGTATGAATCCTGGGCACACACCCAAAAGGACTTTTCATCTTAATAGTGTCATTTGCCCATTCATATTTACTGCAGCCCTATTTGCAGGACAAAGGAAATGTAATC
The DNA here is from genome assembly GCF_004785775.1 of Grammomys surdaster. NCBI lineage: Eukaryota > Metazoa > Chordata > Mammalia > Rodentia > Muridae > Grammomys > Grammomys surdaster. Next base: position 11,130,319 of record NW_021604615.1, on the reverse strand, counting down.
AACCTAAATGTCCATCAATAGATATTGAGTAGATAAATAATAAATAATGGAAACATGGCACATAAACTCAGTGGAATTTTATTCATCTGTAAAAAAATAAACTTTGTAGAAAATGGATATACCTTGACACAATACATTAATTATTATTTTTTTTTTTGGTTTTTTGAGACACAATACATTAATTAAAGTCTCCCAGATTTAGGACATCCATGTAGGAAAAATGTTCATGCAGGTAAAACAATAAGGTTAGTGTGTGTGTGTGTGTGTGTGTGTGTGTGTGTGTGTGTGTGTGTAAATGCTGGAGTCAGGAGACTAGAAAGGGGGCTATGATGAGTATAAAGGCTTTAAGGAAGATATTGGGAAAGTATTTGAACAAAAGACAGAGAGTAGAAAGGAGAATGTGGAGAGGAATTATGGAAGGGGACAAGGGGACAGCTGGAGCAAGAATGATGTGGGGAACAACCCAGACTAAGCACAAAAATGCCTTTGGGAAACTGATCACTGTGTCACTATGTGCTGGTTTTAGCAAAGCTCTACAAATGCTGTGATGAACTGTTCTGTGTTATTCACCTTGAATAGGACTTTGACATCAGCCGTTGTACTTCAACCTCATGTATTTGTTCAATGCTTATTTATCTCAGGTTACTGAGAATCAAAGCTATGAACACTGATGCTTATTGAAAACCGTGAGTCTGATTACCAGTCACTTTTTGACCTTACATCAGGCCCTAAGAAGCCATATTTAAATGCCTTTTAAGTTCATGAAGCAAAGTCATTAATCATGTGCCTAAGTTCTGCCAATTATTGCAGAAGAAGCAGGTGATCCAAACACTTCTAACTTTTTAACTACATAAATATTTTACAGGGCACTACTTTATAACTATATGAGGTTTTTGAAAATGGAAAATATGTGGTAAATGAGTTGCAGAAATCACTTGGTTAACTTTAAACTTGTGAGAACTTGGTTATTGGGTTGACTGATGATGTTGCTGTAAGGTGTCAGAGTGGGGGAGATTTGGAAAACGGGGATAAACGTAGTGTTTATAGAGTGTGGTGATGGTTTTTGCCAAGCAAAATGGAGAGTGTTGGTGTTCAGGTGACAACATAAGTGACTAATATAGAAAGAACAGCCAAGGCAGTTGGCAGGAAGATGACTGTGGCTCCAGAAAGGGGAGCAGCTCCTTCCTGTGTGTGTGTCACAGAGGAAAAAAATCCCTGCTTTGCTCAGAGCCAGAGGACATCCTGTTGTCTGGTTTTTCCATTTCCCTACTCATCCTATGTGAATCCCCTCCCATTCCTCACCCCTCTCTTCACTTCCTCTACAGTTCATTGATTTCATTTGATATTCATCAGAGGTGAATTCTCTCCTCCTTACTCTAACCCCTCATTCTCTCATCCCTTCACACCCTCATGTCTATCTTCTCATCCACTCACCCTCTCATTCACTCAGCCTCTCATCCCCTCACCCCCAGTCTTATCCCTTTATCCCCTCCCTCTCCCTTTTCCACCTATTCTTCCCTTCCCTCTTGTTCCTCTTCTCCAGTCCCCCCTCTCCTCCTAAGTTCTTTATTCACGTTCCTATTCATCACATGTGAGCCTTCTCCCCTCTCCTTTTCTTTTCTTCTCCTGTACCTCCCCTTCTTTTCCCTCTCATCCTTTCCCTTCCATTTCCCAGTGACTACACAACTCATGGGCAATAGAAATAGTGGAAAAGTTTTTGGTGAGGAAGAAATTGCTCGGCTTTGGAGACATCCCCAATTTTTGTTATTAGAGTGGGGGAACTTACTTCAGTTCTTTGAGATCTCCACAGACCCTTTTTAGGGTAGTTATTAGAGAGACTTTGCCTCTGTGAGCTCCTAAACTATCCTGCATGTTGTCCTAGCCTGTCCCCATGAATGGCCTCTGTAGACAGTGTGAAGCTGCATCCCTACACATCATGATGATGATTCTGAGCCCCCGGTTATTGGAAATGCAGGAGCCCTAAAGGGTGGTTTTCCCCTTATGGACTCCTAGCACCTTTGTTTGTTATATGAACAAGAAACTGGGACACAGAAATAACAACAGAGAGCAGGGTTCCCAGGGACCTGTCACAAGCTCAAGGTCGGAATCCACCAAACTCTGCATCGCTGTGTCCCGGCCTCCACCTGCACAGCATTTGGTGAGCATCAGTGCTCTGCCCGGGACGTACTTATACTCAATCACACAGTCTCCTTGTTCCTTGCAGAAGATACTGCAGTTGAAGAGACAGGTCCACTGGAAATCCATGTAGCACTGTATACTGCACGAGAGAGGCCAGAGGGCTTTCTTATTTGTTTTACTTTAGTGACATTCAGTGCTTATTGCAATTACAGAGGGAATTGACTTGACGTGTCCATATGGAGTGTTACTTTAAATGGAATTCACATCAAGCCGTTAATCTTCAGTGGAGGCTGAAAAGAAAAAAAGATGGTTTTCTTAAATAACCGTCAAGCCCACATGAACACACTTCAAATTTAAAATAGAATAATTGGGAACATGCTTTCAAGATTTATACAAATGTGTATTATCTGGCTTATCTTCTAAAAGACTATTATTTCACTATAATTTTAGTGACAGTCTCTGAAATGTTTAATGGCCCAAATTGGTATATTTAGAAGATTTATCCATTCCAGGATTGCAAGAAAAGTAGGGAGAAGGGTGAACTTAGCCTCTTCTCCAAAACAAGGTTATGCCTCCGAGGCAGGAGGATGGTACTAATGGCTATAAGTGCAGAGAGGGCACACATGTACAATTTTCCAATAATCTGTTTTTAAAGACAGGATGAACAAGCAAGGGCATAGTAAGAGGAAACTGCATGGAAAATTGTTGAGAATAATAATGGGATTAGCTTTATTTTCATTACATTTCGAGTGAAATTACCAACTCTGCTATAATTTCTTTGCTCCAAGTTGCCATGACTACAGTAGAGGCAGGCTCAACATAGTGAATCTCATTTGCCAAACACTTATATGTATTAAATGTGGGATTTTAAACATTACCACCTGTATGCATACTGACCAAAGCTGATTTATATCATCTTCATCATTATCATCATTATTATCATCATCAACAATCATCATTTTAGATTTTCATATAGTCAGGCAGGTTTGCTAGTGATGCTTAAGAACAGAGCCACTGTTTTTAGTTGACTTGCAATAGGCTCTAGTAACTATGGTTTTCGGTATAAGTTTAAAAATAGGCTGGAGAGATGGCTCAGTGATTAAGAGTATTTGTTGCTCTTACAGAGAACCCAGCTTCAAGTCTCAGTACCTACATTTGTAGATCACAAACATCTACAACTTCAGCCCTAAGGGATCCAATGCCCTCTGCGTACATCTGTAGCCACCTGCACATGCATGGCACTCCTACATTCTCATACACATGAACTAAGTCCAACTAATACAAATAAAATTTCAACGAATGTTTTTAAATGCAGCAAAATTGTCTAATTGTATCCTCTTTCAGTGATTTGGTGTGTTCTGTGACTCTAAGAACACCAAGAATGAAAGCTGATATCACATCTGAGTTAGTCAGCTACAACTTATAACTTAAGACTTGAGGGTTAGAGGGTCCTGGTGGTGTTTTCTTGGCAGGGGCCTGGAAAGGGGACATGGGCTCTCTTTTTGTTTCAGGGAATGTGTACAGCTGCATATGGCTGTAAGGGAGGAGCAAGGACAAACATGGAGACTTTGTCCTTCTCCAAGCTTAGTTGTACTTCTTCAGGAAGAATCCAGAACCCTTAGCAGGTCTTCCTGGGCAAGACAGAAGAACTCTTTCTACTGTTCTCCAGTCCCTCATATCCTCCAGTCTTAGCCATGGGTCACGTGCCCACTCAACAGCCTTGCTTCCCTGCCCCCTTGGTATGGTTACACAGATACTTGCTTCCATGTGCCCATTCCATGCTGGCACATGTTTACAAAGTTAGGCCAATGATTAGTGAGGTTCTAGAGGAAGAATACCACAGGAGATGTGCAGAGGTAGTATTGTGGAATGTCCCGCCAGCAATCTTCTTTCCATTTGTGTGGCAGAACCTCCATGATCCAGTTTGTTATTTTGTACTGTAGAGGTAAGGCTCAGTAAGTAGCTAACCGAGGACCCTCTCCTGCTCTGGCCTGGCTATGATTCCCCTCCATAGAATAACAACACACTGTATAAATGCACTTTATTTTGTTGTCATTATCCCGGCACAATTTCACTATTAAATCAATCTAATCAGTAGCCAGATGAAACCAAAACTAGACTTCAAAGACACTGGAGCAGCCCAGTGAGCTTCGAAGAACCCGTGAAGGGTCAATTAATGCCTACAATGTTTATCCAGTGTCACTTAATTGATAATTGACTTGGTGTATGTTTAATTTCTAATGAAGAAGGTTATGGAGCTCCTGTGAGCAGTAGATTTCCTGCAATAAACCCTTCCCCTCACCTGCCCCAAACCCAGAGAGGTTTGCCACCTACTCCCGCCTACAGTATCAAAACTGCTTAATTTAAATTCATTCTACAGAAACATCACGAAATAGCAGAGTGAGGTGCTGCCTGCCTTCACCCTAGTGTCCCCAAATCTTTCCACATTCGCTACTTTTCCTGTGCTGTGACAAGACATCTGGCCAAAGAAACCTAAGAAAAAAGGTTTACTTGACAGTGCAGCTCCTGGTGGCAAGGAGGGCATTGCAGGAAAGGTGACTTTGGCTGCAGTGGGGGAGGGGGAGGCCACTGATTGCAAAGAGGCTAAAGTCAGGAAACAGGAAGAGGGTTGTTAGTATTGTTCTCACTTTTTTGTAGTTTCATTCACTCAGAGATAGCATGTAGTGGTGTTGTCTACATTCAGGGTAGCCCTCCCTTCTTGGCAGAGACTTGATGAGTCAGGGTGGGGGATACCCAGCATACTCCTCTGATGGTGCTCCCTTTCAGGGGAGAATAGGAAGTAGGGGTGAGGAGAAGGTCTTTTTGAAGGGGAAACCAGAACTGGGGGAAGCATTTTGGATGTAAATATAAATCAATCAATCAATCAATCAATCAATCAATCTCTGGAAAAGGCCTGGAGGAAGACACTCCCAAGGGTGTGTATCTTAGCTTGTTCCAAATTCCATCCAGCTGATGATCATAAGTAACCACCACATAGCATCCCACAGCCTCAGGATTATCACCCAAACAAAAAATGTTTGCACTTATACCTGGCTGCTAATGAAAGGCACGCAGTATTTCAAATTTTCTGGTTGTTCTATTGAGCCTGTTTTCTAAGGACAGGTCTATTTAGGGATATAGTGAGATTCAGTTATATTTGTTGGGACTGCCCCCAGTCTGCCTAAGTTATTTATATGTCTTTGTTCTACAGCCTTGACCTATCTGGACTTAGAGCAATTTAACCCCATCAGGCTATTTGGGGAAGTGTGGTATTACAGAGGACTTTTAGGAGCACAAATATCAATGATCCTGTGCCCAGCTCCAAATGAAAATGTGGTTGTTTCTATTGTATATTGCATTTCAAATTTTAATTCAAGCCTGGTCAAGATGGTACACACTTGTAATCCAGCACATGTGTTCTGAGACAGGTGAGTCACTAGTTTACAATAGGGATTAGCTAACTAGTAAATTTGGGATGTGACCCAAAAATTCCCTTCTTAGCTTCTGGTCCTGGTGGATACCAAAGGAATCGCCAGAAAATGACTTCAGGCTTAGCACTATTTTTCTGGTGTCACCATCTCCTCCTTAGATTTTCTTTTCGATATGATCAACTTTAAAATCATGTAATATTTTTAACAAGTGTCAAATACAAATATATATATATATATATATATATATATATATATATATATATATATGCATGCACATATAATATTAATGTGTCTTCCATAGTAGACTATAAGTGGCTGAAGTTATCTTAAACTTAGCAACAAAGTGTGAGCAAATGTTTCCCTAGGACTTTGACCATTTACAGTTAGGTTGGTGGGTAGATAAAGGCCATCTATACCAACACACACACACACACACACATACACACTTAGGAGCAAGGAAAAGTACACAATTTAAGATTAAGTAGGTTAGGCAGTGAAAGCAGGGTATGGAGGAAATTCATGACTTAATTAGGGATCCTTCCATTGTCTTAAAGGCAAGTTAGTCTTTAACAACCAGATATGCAGTAGAAAAATGGATTGAGTATTTAAAATGATCTCAAGGTATAGTATTAACTCAGGCAAAAGTTCACTTTCTGAAGAAGAGAGATCTTTCCAGTAAGTTCTATTTCCATATGACCCCAATTCTAAAGCCCAGGAAACAACTCAGGGAAGTATTTACGTCAATGCCTAGTCCTCCTGATATGGGCTCTTCTTAATACCCCTTCCATACTATTTCTTCCTCTGAGTAGACTGCATAGTTTATACTCTTAACTTGTGCAGAAGTATCATGGTTGCAGTTCGCTTTCAGTACCCTTCTGCTGGAATGAAATAAGTATCAGTTTCACTAAGTTCACTTTCCTGAAAATGCATGTATTTAAATAACAATTCGAAATGCGAACTTTTATATAACTCTTTGAATGGAGGTGTCTGTGAATAAAATACTACTTAGCCCACCACTCTCTGGAAAAAGACTGAGGGATGTCAAAGAAACCAAAAAACACTCTTGCTCCTGAACTGGGACCAGTGTGAGAAACTAACCATTACAGTTAGATTTGTTTTACCCCTTGCTGTATCCCTGACAGGGGATTAGTGATGGGAGTTTTTGCTTGTCTGGTGAAATTTCTGTCAGGTAGCCTTAATTTATTGAAAAGTCAAATTTCTGTAAATTATTTAAATTATAAGTAATCAAACAGAATCCTCCTTGTAGAGACTGGTTATTATTTGCAAATATCAGCCTGGGGAGATGGATTAGCAAATGAAAGTGCTTTTACTTAGGTACACCTGGGTGTGAGTTTAAATTTTAAGGACCCATGCAAAACTCTGGATATAACCCCATGTTCCTTTAACCCAAGAGCTGCTATAAATAGAGACAAGAGGGCTTCCAGGGCTTGCTGGCCTTCTATCTACCCTCAGGTTCAATGAGAGACTATTTCAGGGGAAGAAGGGAAAGGGTGACAAAGCTGGACACCTGATTCTGCATATGTGTGAGTGAGACCAACTCTCAGACATATGCTTTACATACCTGGTACATGCACACATACCCCCCACACACATATGCGTACACATACACACACAAACACATATGCACACATACACACACACACACATGCACACATCAAAACACCCATTTCAATGCTTATGCCCTTTTCTCTTCCATCTAGTCTCTTATCCAGGACACAAGCAACGAAACATGTACAGTTAAGTTGACACTGTTCACTGTTGAGCCAATTCACCTTCCTGGAATGTACTTCCCTTCTAGGGATGTTGTACCAGCCATGGGGTCTGTGGTGAGAAAAAAAAGTGCAAAGGCCATCTGTGTGGTCAGTTATTCTACCACATCTAAATGTCACTCCACCCCAAAAGTCCTTATCAAATTCTATTCTGCATTATTTTAAAAGACTTCACTTGAAAGTCACATACACACACATACACACATGTAAATATATGCACACTTCACACCCATACAAATATGTGTATAAGCACGCATATAAATACATACATATACATCACATGCACATATATGGATGGGTGTGTGAGACACTGAGACATTAATCAGTAAATCATCTGTCATTGAGGAAACAAATCTTAAGTGTTTTCAACTCAGATGTCTAGGTATAGCTTTTCTGATTTTAACTGAAGAATCAAAGTGTTGTACTTAGCAAGAGTGTTTCCTTGTTGTACTTAGTGCTGTGTTCAGAATAACTTAGTTACTTTTTAATGTCATATTGCACCCAGGAGACATACATACCTCTTTGTCCAGGCTTATCAGCTCAAAAACAAAAACATCAAGTGCTTTGGAAGCTAAAACTCTGCATGGCAAAATATCTATTCAGCCAGAGTTTGAGTTTTTCTCTTTGCAGTGGGTTGGAATTTCAGTGAAAGGGGCCCCTGGGTGATACCTCACTGGAGCCACTAGGGGGCATGATTTGACATCACACTTCCCTCTGTCACCATAAGGGAGTCTTACGCTCAGCCCATGTTGTACAATTCTCTCTGATCCTTTCATGCCCTGATAGTTCTTAACTTCTGTTGCTTGAAGCTGCAGCTGACTCTCCTGTCAGACTGTACCAAGGTTACTCAAGGAGCATCCAACCATGCCCATGGCTCTAATCATGGAGCTTGTCATGAAAACACTCTGTGTGATCCAAGCCAGGCACAGCATGGGCTCTGGATCACCTTGTATTGGGAGAAGCATATGAGGGAAGGAAAGAGAAGAGATGTTAAGGATCTAAAGTACATTCCCATCACCTTGTGCATCATGGGCAGCGTTCTTCATATCCCACATGTCATTTCTGGATGGCTTACCACCTGTGCAGATAAATCCCATGTAGTTTCAGATATGGGAAGAAGATTCAGAGTACTTGAAACTAGAGTTTCAAGGGAAATGATCTAGAAGACCCGGATTTGGGGGTCCATTCCCACCGTTCATTATACTGTGGTGTCTCCAAGCTTCTTTCGCTATTTGCAAAATGGATTTTATGATATCAGTCTGGGGACATCATGAATAAGAGCAGGAAGGGATTCTGATGTCACTGCATCTTTGGTGGGTAAGGGGGTCATGAAATAAAGGGTATGACCTCCTGTGGCTCCATCTGTTTTCCCTTCCCTTTGTTTTTCTCAGTCATCTGCTCTTCCCTGGTTCCCCTTTCTCACCCTCAGACTCCTAGACTGTCTTCAATGCTCTAGTACCCTCACTAGTTTGGATACACTGAGATGCAGATAATAAACATGGACTTTCTCAGTATTTCTCATATAAACAAGTCTTTGCACCTAGGCACATGACATACTTCTGAATAGATCTCCCTGTTCTAGAGAGCATGTGGAAACCATTTGTTCAACATATTACTTGTTCTTTAGGAGAATGGGGTATTAGAAATAGTAATACCAGGTTCTGGTTCATGAGCAGAGGATAGCTCAAAGTGCTAACTATGTATGAGCCTACTTGACTATGACTGTCCCACATTCCAGACAGAAAAACTAAAAGATAGAAATACCATAAATAATCTAGCCTTACATGACTGTGAGTTCCAGCCAGGGTTGACGTGAGCCAGTGTAACTTAGGTATCAGCATGATTATTCAGAGTCCTGTTTTATAAGAGACAGCTCCATGGGTAAAGAGGATGGATCTTCATTTAAGAGACCATCTTCCTTCAGACCCATTGTAAGTGTGAATGGGTCCTGCTTTCTCCATAGTGACCATCTCCTCCTGGCCTTCCAGAGCACAGGCAGAGCCAGAGACTCTCTGTGAACAACTAATGAATATGCAACAATATTCTCCAGGGGCATGGTAGAATCGCAAGTGTGAAATTAGGAGACAATTCAAGAGACTAGCAGATGGAACATTCTGAAATCTGGGTTAAACGCACACATACCAAGACCCCACAGTGCTTGAGCAAAGGGGAGTAACATGGCTTTGATACAAAGAAAATTAAGTCAGTTTCTTATGGAGGAGCCGAGGTTAGCCATGGGATTAAATGAGAAAACAAAGGTAGAGGCCTAAAGTATAAAAGATATAAAGGCAATGCAAGCAGAAAGGCAGGACCACTTGTTGGGTATTTCTTTCCCAAATGCTTTACATGAGGAATAAAATGATGTTATGCCCTAGTCACAGGAGATAGGAGCTGCTTAGTGCTGTTAAAATACACCAGCATACAGCATTGCACTAAACCTGACTTTCTGGGACTCCCACTCTTGCTGACATGTACATATTACAGTGAGTGTGCAAAGGCAGCCAGTATATGTACCTGTGGCCAATGCAAGGGCACCATTTCCCCCATAAATCAGTCCTTGATTGTGCCAACAGCCCTACTATTGTGCACAGCCCATGTGATGGTTGAGGGAACAGTCAGTCTCAGTTAAAATACCCTGTACAGCCCTTTCCAAAGTCTCAGAAAGCAGAACAGTAATCAAGTAGGAAAACTATGTTGTCCTGGCGAGCCATTCCTAGAATGTAGTGTCAATATTCTTTTTCAATGAGAGTTTAAAATACCAGGCGTGCTTTCTCTGATTTTAATATTTGAACACTGGTGGTACAGGCCATGTTTGGGTGCTATAATATTGAAGACAATCCATCTATGTGAGGGAAACCTTTCTGTAGAGTAGGTTTGTCTGTGCCCTCCAGGAACATGAGTACCTCTGGCCAGTAGAGCAGAATGTGGCAGGCTACATACCATAAAGGATAAGCATATTTCTCGGTTTTTGCGACTGTAAATCCAAGATCACATAGCTACTGGTTCACTCATGGCCTCTACTTCTGGTACAGACGCTGAGCCTTCTCATGGAGGCCCCCTGATGAGAGCAATCCCATACCTCACACTACACTATGTGAATTAAATACAGATTTGCTGACCGCAGTCATCTCTCTCTGTAGCCTCTACAGCCTTGCCAAAACCTTTGGCATCATTCCTTATTCACTCTCTCAGACCCTATAACAATGAGCTAATGAGTGACACCAGCATCAGACATCCATTACTGCATGTGGAAAGCATCAGAAGCCCCCACATTCGACTTCCTGGGAAGACGATGTCCCAAGTTTCTGACCTAACATGTCCTGTATTTTATAGAGATGTCACTGGTGTTGTTTCTCAAAATACTTAACAGCGACCAGTGTTGCAAATGGGAGGAGAGGGCAGACTGTGCATTTCATCTTACAGTCAAGCCACACAGTCATGCGCATTGCGCAGAGCCTGCTGTGCACATCTGGAGGGGACTCTTGTGTGCTCAGGTGTTCAAAGGTATTTTTCTCATCATCTAATTGCTGTAAGCAGGAGCTTCAAGGAGGTAGCTTGGCTCCCAAGCAGTGGGACCTGTGGCAGCAATCACTTTCCTTAATACTCACTTCCTCTGCTCTCTTTGCCCCTGTCTTACCCCATCTCTTGTTCCTTTCATTAAAGCTAATGGGAGTGCTGGGATAAGATTATGAACAGAGCTCCAAAAATGACAGATGTTTCCCCAAAGTACCTACTGTCCCCTTAGAGCGTTAGCAACCAGTGAACTGATGTAATATGTTCACAATGTGTCTTTTATACTGATATCAGAGTGTTCAATTAGTGGTAATTAGAACCCAGCTGGGCAAAAGTAATTTCAACACCACCATGTGGAGGACGAGAGACACAGACCGACCGCACTTTTTATTCAACATTACTTTCTCCAAATATTTCTCTACCTATTCATTAGATGATAGGAAGCTCTATTTTATTTCAGATTCTGCCAAATTCTCTCTCTCTCTCTCTCTCTCTGTGTCTCTCTCTGTCTCTCTGTCTCTCTCTGTCTCTCTCTGTCTCTCTCTCTCTGTCTATGTGTGTGTGTGTGTGTGTGTATGTGTGTGTTTCAGGGTGTACTTTAGTATGTATTAAAATATTTAAATTGAAGAAACATCCATAGGTTTCTCACAATAATGCTCTTTATTGGAAGGTAAGACTCCAAGAGAGTAGATAGAAGGCATATGAGCTTAATAAATCTATGAATTATGAATATTTAATAAATGAGATTTTAAAATTGTGCTTAAACGAAAAAAAAATGCTGAAATAAGGAAAGCAGCCTATGTGCAGTTGCTTCTTGGGAATGTGTGACTGTGGGAGTGGCTGAAGCTGCCTCTGTGGGTGTGGCTGAGGCCTTCCCTGAGTGTGGCTGTGGCTGCATCTGTGGATGTGGCCAAGGCCTTCTCTGTGGGTGTGGCTGTGGCTGCCTGTATGGGCTTGGCTCAGCTTCCCTCTGTGGCTGAGTCTACTTCTGGAGGAAGGGTTGAGGTTTTCTCAGTGGGCGTGGCTGAGGCGCTCTGTAGGCGTGGCTGGGGCGCTCTATGGGCGTGGTTGAGGTCTTCCCTGTGTGCCGGGCTGGGGCTGCTTCAGTGAGGGGTCCTTAAGGTGCTGATCCTTGGGGCCCTGGCCACAGTGTACTCAGAGGTTTCCTGAGTCCAAGGCTTGCTGACCATTTTCTGATCTCCACAGGAGTTCTTGGTTAATGCTCCTGAGATGGTGGAGTCCTCCGGCGCAGAAATTTCAGTTTGCAACTGCCAGAGGACTGTGAAACATCATCATCCAGAAAGAGACTCAGCCACACATGAGCTTTCTGTGCAGGGGTGTGGCTGACATAAAATCACTTGTTCCCTAGCATGCCTTCATCGACTCAAATTTATTAACAATCATTTTTGATGGTTTACAGTTATTTCTAGTAAACTGCTAAAGCATAGGGAAACTGGAATTTTAAAACACAAGACAATAAGAGGAAATTAATTTCATGAATGGAGAATTTAAAAAATGGCAGAGGATGAAATTAATATTTAATTTTTAATTTCATGGCATCTATGGCAAGCAGAGGAGGTTGGCCATTTACCATGCTCCCATCAGCAGAGAGCAGCCACTTCCAAATCCCTCTCAAGTGTGCCACCCTTTCTCTTTGCATTAGATATGAAAATAAAATTTGAGCTGAGGCTTCATGAATCGCAGAGTAATAAATATGGCTGATACTCTGAATGTAAAGTACATTCTGATACAGCAGAATGAAACAGAGAAAAAAATTCTAAGCGAATCGTTTTCTTCAAGAAGTTCTTTTAGTAGAGGCCCTGTCATCCAAGACAAGCCAGAGAGGAAGTTGAAAAACTTGAAAATGTTAACAACCCATTCAAAAGCTCTCTGTGTCTTCTTCAGCAAGATGATGTGTCTTCTTAAGCAGGGACTTAGATGCCTGTGTGTTTGGTTGCTGTTCTGGGTTCTTCCATTTAGCCTGAAAGCGCTGGGGTGGGATCTTCAGGAGCCCTGGATAGGGCCTCATCCTGATATCAGAAATCTTTGTTGTAGAGCAAAGAATGAGTAAAGATTATTGACTTGTTATCACTCTTGACCACCAGAAGTTGAAAGCACAGGGTTGCCACTGTGAGGCACAGGACTAATTTGGCGTATAATGTGCCTGGAACACGTTCTATTAAAGATGATTTGGATAGTGTGTGTGTGTGTGTGTGTGTGTGTGTGTGTGTGTGTGTGAAGCCAATAGTCACGTGAAGACACTGAAGGGAAAGACAGGAGTAACCTCCCTCCGAGGACTCCAGCAGCGCCACCCCCACAAGCATTCGATGGTATATGCAAACTAACCAACAAATATTATAACCATATGCAAGACGGGAAAGCTTTTCAAACCAATCCTGCAGAATGACAGTGAGTATCGAGCACATCAAACACCACTGAATCAGAATTCACCTACATAGACCCCCCAAAGCCTCCCAGTGTGTACAGGGGTGATCCTCACAGACCTATCAGAGGCCCTTGGGAAAGAAAGTGCTATCGATTGGATCATCTACTTAGACACCTTGATTCTAGCTCTCCCTGAAAGTGTCCACGCCTGTAATGTTAGCTGCTGAAGCTGGTTGCACTGGACGCTTGCAAAGTCACACTTTGTTAAATCTTTTTTTTTTCCTTTTGGTAAAAAATAACTTGCTGGTGTGGAATAAAGACCAAATAATTAGTAACACGCTATTCATAACTTAGCAACATGGCAAGGGTGAGTTAATAACATATCAATGGCAGCATGTAACTTCCAACTTGAGCAGAGACCTCATAATGATCGCTCATTACTTCATGGCTTTAAGGGAAAGCCAAGCTTCAAGATCAACTATTTCGTAAAACTACAACGTAGTTTTTTAGGGTAGAGAGGAAGAGTGAGACACAAGCCCAGGAGGAGGCCGTAGCTTGCCTCTGGCAGGGTTTTGGATGAAACAAGGTAATTTTGTCTGCATCAATCTGAGACATCATCCACATAGAACCTTGCTCATTTATGAACGAATTCCATTTCTATCATATGCCTGCTTTTTTCTGCCTTGTGTACTCTCCTTGGATAAGATTTAGAACAGTAGATAAAGTCCTGGACAACACTGTCTAGGCACGTGCCTTTTAATGATTCCCATGACTTTGGAGACTCATTCCCATTATCTATAAGGCACTATTCTTAGGAGATCCTCTTGGTTTCCCTCATAGCAACTTCGGGAGTTATACATGTGGTGGTTTGAATGAACATGCCCCCTCTAGACTCATGTGCTAGAATGCTTGGTCCACAGTTAGTAGAACTGTTTAGAAAGAAAAAGAAGGTATGGCCTTGTTAGAGGAGGCCTGTCATTGAATGTAGGTTTTGAGACTTCAAAATCTCACACCAGGATTAGTCTCACTCTCTGCCTGCAACTTGTAGATCAGTTGTAAGTTCTCAGCTAAAACTCCAGTGCCATTCCTGCCTGCCTGTTGCCATGGTTTCATGATTAGTGTGGACTCACCCTCTGAAACTATAAGCAAGCACTCAGATAAACGTTTCCTTTTATAAACTGCCTTAGTCATGGTATTTATTCACTAGAACGATAGTAAAGAGAGGATGTGCCATGGTTTCTGGACACAAAGTCTTGGCAAGGGTCACACTCATGTTTTTTGTCTGACACATTTTAATTATGAGGCTCATTTGCTGACAGGCTTCCAGATTGGGTGGAATATTACTTTGAATTGCTAAAGTTATATTCCAACTCACCCAAACCTGTGAGTTAATGCTGATGAATTTCTAGCCCTTCTAGACTCTGGAGACAGCTAACTTAGCAAAACCAAAGGGAGTGCTAGATCCAGGGAGTTGTTATTACTGCAAGACTCACCTTCCATGATCAAAACTAAAGACACAAGGAGGACAAGTTCGCTTTCACAAGCAAGGGTCTCTCAAAGCAACAAGCTTCAACAAAGTTGAAAATATTCATGAAATCAGTTCCTGTGTGATTAAAAATAAACACAAATCACATCTTTTTCAAAGTCTGTGTTATGCACATCTGCTGTGTCGTTTCTGATCTCAGTTAATGAGTTTTTCTTTACCAGATTCAGACAAAGAAATTGAGAATGTCAAATATAGATTCCTATCAGTGCAAATTTAATAAATACCCCCTTTCATTCTCATATAGTTTTTAATTTCACCATCAATAGATTAAAATGCACCAAACAACTTCTGTGGAAAAATTTTTATTCATTTGGTAACAAAAGAAACTTGATAACCCTCTATTACTGAAATAACAAATGAAAACAGTAACTAGATATTTGACAGGAATGATGCTTTTAAGTAAAACTATACAAATATCTTTACTAATGAATAATTAGGCTATACTGGTGATAAAGTGGCATGGTTTATTTTCTTTTCCTTTTAAAAGTCACACATAGTAAAAGTAGTGACACACATGGCTTTTGAGTCAATCATAGTCTGGGATTGACTTCAACAAGGTGGTCAAGGACCCTGTCAACCTTGTTTTGTTCTTGTAGTTGCCTGACAAGGCCATGAGTTATGATATAAAACCACCATTATCCAACCAGGGGTCCAACTGTCCATACAACCCTCCAAAGTCAGAGTTATTCCAATGTTGTTTTATTACTGAATTGTATGGGAGTTTTGAATGGAGTCCAATCAATAGTTTAAAATGACCAATGTGGGATACACATCAAGAATGAATGGGAAATTATTGTTTTGAAATTGATGTCTGCACACACTCCAGTGGTGCAGAGGGTATAGTATAAAAGGAGAAGCAAGAAGCCATGTTTCTCCTGATAGCACTGATGAAACTCCAAAAGCTTGATGTCAAGTAGCAGCTGAATTTCAAGTGCACAGGCAGACACTAGCATCCTCTCAGGGTTCAGCAGATTGTGAGATGAGGTGAAAGGTTCACCTGTAGAGCTCTTTTCAATGGCCTCTTAAAGCCGGCAGCAGCCGTGTACCACTCCTTGGTAGAACACAGCCAGTCTTCTCAGTATTGCTACAAGCAACTGATTTCAGACTCCTTTAATCTTATCTGCTGCACCCTCAAATGCACTGGACAATTGTTTTATACAGCATGGCATTATTTTATTTAATAATCCTAATATAATTTATAGAATATTTAAAGCACTCTATGGTATGTGTATTCTGTATAAAACTTCAGAGCTGGTGAGAAAATGCAGCTTAGTTACCAGCTCATTGCCCAGCTCCTGCCCAGGGTTCTTGACAATACCCCTGGTAACTCATGGTACCAATGATTCTTCTTATCTATCTTCAGTGTTAAGTTTTGGTTATAGAATCACTAAGAAAAGATGCCTCTGGGCTGGTTTCATAGGCAATTCTGGAGAAATTTGAAATGGAACTAATATAGTGGGTATTTATAAAATATGAAAATATTTCTTAGAAACAAGAAAATGATTTAGTGGATTAATGATTCCATGGCTGTTTTCATTTAACTTTTTGTTCTCCTTTATTATGAGAATTTGTTGATAGTAATGAATATGGTACCTTGGCAGTTGTCCATTCACATGAATGGGTATTTCCTCAGAAATTTGCATGGTTAATAATGGCAACTGCAGAGATCATGGATAGTGATTTAAAAATCATTAAAACTAGTTGGTTTTTAGGATTTTTTTAGAGTCAAACTTCTGTGGGAAGATGATTATTTGTCAAATCATATTTAAAATAGTTTAAAATGCACATTTTAAACACCTGAAAGATGTGTAATCATTCAAGGCTTGTGGTTGAAGAAATGTTTTATTTTTCGCATATGCTGTTGGGGTTTGTTTAAATTAGGGTAGCTTCACTATAATATTCTCAGATCTGATATATTATTTTTGAATAGCACCATGTGGCATAAGCTGATTTATGTCTAGCTCTAGTAAAATATGTGATTGTAGTATAGACATTTTTATACAGTTGCTTATGTGTGAATGAACCACCAAAATGTTAATGGCATGTCTTACTTTCATAGTACTTTAGTTCTCTTATCAGATAATCAGTAAAGCTATTTGTGATGAGATTCTTTTCCTCCTATTGGGTTACCTTGTGCAGTCTTGATATGAGTGCTTTCGCCTTGTCTTATGTCTCATTCTGTCCCGTTTGGCGGTCATCACTTAGAGGCCTGTCTTTTATGAAGAAGAAACAGATGTGGAGTGGATCTGGGGAAGAGAGAGAGGGGGAGAAATCTAGGAAGACTGAGGGAAGAAAAACTGTCACTGGAATCCATTGTGTGAGAGAATATTATTTTCAATTTAATAATAATGAAAAAACAATTATGACTACAGAAATACATAAAGTATTGATAGTTGGAAAAAAGAGTCTTTAAATATTTGGAGGAAACATATAATTATTATAAAACATTTTATTTTATTAGGTAATCTCTTTTTCATTTTCATAACATTTTTTAAGTGATTGAATGCAATTCTATGCACAAATATTTTGAATAACCAGACAGGCAGAAGCTATGTCTTTAATTTGGCTGTTCTCAAATATAATGTGTTTGATATCACTTTTTTCACCTAGTCAGACAGCTTCTGTGTGAGGAATAAGAGCAGTGGTTTAATTTGCATCCACTGTATTTATCACAGCAAAAGAGGTTGGTTCAGAAAATACTTCCGGATTTTGACCTTTCAGCTACTAACAGAAGTATGTGTGTATATGTGTGTGTATCTGTGTGTAAATGTTTGTGTATTTGTATGTGTCTGTGTGTTATTGTGTGTGTGTGTCTGTGTGGGAAAACTCTGCCGATGAAGGTCGAAGTCCACCAAGACCAGATAGCCTCGGGGCTCAGCGTAATATGGGAGACTCTCTTCATTAGTGGGGTTTCTCCCTCTCTGACATTTTCTGGGGAATTCTAAGCCCACACATATTCCTCTACCTGAGGAATGTCACATAGCTTCAATTACATTACAGGATCAATTTCCTTTCTACAGATAAGAACCTGGTCAGCAGAACCTGACTTTCCTGAGATGCTTCTCCATGCTTATGAGGCATTTCAGGTACCATAAGCCCCAAGCCAATGACTCTTGCCCATCCTGCATGTTCCTACCTTCAGTCTCCCAAATCATTATAAGGCTTAAATCATCCTAAGTAAAGTTGATCTGCCTCCTGATAGCCAGTTCTGGTGTGGTCATTCATAGCACTTACTCATAGGGCTTCTAAACCCCTGCTGAATGTCTCTGGCAGACCTAAGAAATGGACAAAAGCAACACAGTCTGTTAAGTACATAAAATATCTGCTTATTTCTTAGAACAAGCTACTTTATCTCAATGATGGCATTACTGGCTAGATTATAGAAATAGAGAAGTACAATATCTATTGAACTTAAAAGATAATAAAGTTTTCCAGCACATTTATTGTTGCCTGAGTCAATAAGAAATAGTAAGACAAATTCATTGTTTTTTCTTTTATTTTTTTTTGTTATGTAAAAAGAAGAATCTATCAGTTTTCATAGAAGTATTTCTAGTCAGTTGGTAATGATTTTTTGACATGTTAACTACTTAATAAAAAAACTTTCAGAAGTATTTAAAGATACAGAAAGGCATTTTTGAATTTCAAATAAAGTTAAATATCCTTTTGAAGTATCTTATCTAGCACCAGGCAGAGTAGGGGCAAGCAAGTAGAGTCAACATGCCTGAGTGGGAGAGAAACTTTCTAGAGACTGTGAACAGGCAGGGCTTTGCCCAAGCCTCTGTACGGCAGCAAGCACAGGACTCCACAGATTGAGATGCTTCTATGCTTCAGGAAATGCAGTCTGTGTGCTTCTGGGGAAAACACGGTATTTTTAGAATTTATTTCCTAAGTCATTATATCCCTACAAAACATGCTGCACGAATTCACAAACTTATTAAACAAAAATATCTATCAATAACACCTATGTGCAAGCTTATTTGTAAATACTGTGGGAGAAGAAAATAAATTTTAAAGTAGGACTATACAATACATCAAAAAATCATTTAAAAATTGTAAAGAGATTTTATAATATTTTTTATGATTTTATTTCATTTTACATTACTTGATTTTATTGTTTAGCTAGTTTTCTCATTTCCTGCTTCAGTTAAAAATTTTATTGTTATTTTACAAGATGCTAATGTAATGTCAGTTATGCTTATGAATTTTAAGAAGTATTTCTTTAAGGTATGTTTGAAAACTCTACTGGGGCAAATGACTATGCACATATCTAATACTTTCAATTAGAATTGTATATTTGTTACTCTCATTCCTGCTTTATTAAAAGATCCAATTTGCAATGGCCATGCCAACACTAGCTACAATTAGTTACTGTTTTTTCTTATTATGCATGAAATAACTTAAGAAAATTACAATAATAAATTAAAAATAAATGTCTTGTCATACACAACAAAACACTCTGATAAAACACAAGCAAAAGGAACCAAGAAGATACTGGCTACTATGATCTAAAAAAAAAAATTGATTGTTCGATTTACTAATATGCTTGTGTGTGGAGAAATGAGTTTTATCAAGCCTTGAGTTAGATTCTAAGACAATACAATGACATAGGAACAATATAACTCTGAAGTTCATCTTCATGAAGTCTGCAGTATTTGAGTCCTCAGTCTTATTAGGGAGGTGTTTAGAAAAACCACAGCCCTGGAAACAGTGGTCAGTGTGCCAAAGTACTCCTGTACCAGGTGGAGAACCTTACTCAGCATTTGATTCTGCTTTCCATTTCCATTATCATTCTCACATCTCTGAAGACAGGACAGTCTAGGTCTATCTTCTGTCTAATTTATCTAGAACAGTGGTTCTCAACCTATGGATTGTGACCCACCCCCCCTTTGAGGTTACAATCCCCTTTCACAGGGGTTGCATATCAGAATCTACTTTATAATTTATAGCAAAATTATACTGATAAAGTAGCAACTAAATCTTTTTTTTTTTTTGGTTGGGGGGTCATCACAATAGGAGGAATGGTATTAAACTGTTGCAGCACTAGGAAGATTGGGAACGACTGCTCTAGAAGCTTATAGAAAAAGCAGATTCATTCTATTCTGAAGACCTGAGTTCAGAATCAGGTGCATCATATCCATCTCTGGCCTCATTTTCTCCTCTCTCTTTATCACAGAGCATACTTGATCTAAGAGTCCCATGGGAAAATACCATTAAAAATGCCAAAAAAGGGAAATACATAAAATTTATGCTTTTATATTTTAAACTTTTAGTAAGCTTCATTGACCAAAAGCAAAAATTGAGTTCTAAATCTTTGCATTCTGATTTATTAAGTGGGGTATGTTCATCCTCAACTTGCCATTGGATTATTCAAACTCAATGTATTTAGAGTGGAGAAACACATCTCGGAAAAGATCCTCTTGTCAGTGATTGAGCAGAACAAGAAATAATCGTTTTAGAATTTTATTTGGGAAAGAACATATCTAATCAAGAGCCATAGGGTTTACAGGAAACTTGCTGGAGTTCAGGAGAAAATAAATCAGAGTTGAGGGAGACAACGGGGGCCAAGCATCATTGTATGCATCTCACCCACAACTCTGGCATCAGCAGGAAATGCAGCAACCCTGTCCCCTTGTCTTGAGGCAGCACCCACTGGCTATTAAGCTTTCTGAGATTTCATAGCCCAGTGCCATCAGAGGCCAGCTTCATCATAGGCACTGGGATTTCATACATGAGAAACAGGGTCTACCCCACACACTCAACACACGCCTTACAGATGCATTCATTAAGGGAATTTCGATTTACCTGGTGAGGTCTTCCCTAGCAATCTTTCAATATCGCCTCCAGTTTCTTCTTTCTGTGTAGCTTATAGGTCTCTGTGTCCATAGCAACATTAGAATGAGCAAAACCCAAAAATCTGTCTTCTGATTCTAATTGACCTTTGGGATTCCTTAGTGTCAGCTAATATATTAGAGTGTCTCCTACAGTAAATACACAGACAAGAGTATCTCATGGCCTTGGTTTTACGGCAATGAAGATCCATTGTGTGCCCTGCCATATTTTCTCAGGCTGTAGCCCATCCAGAGGTATAAAAATGAACACTATTCACCTCCCTGGATGCCCACAAATTCCTTGTCTTCACCAAAGTGGCTCCACTCTGAAGAGGAACATCAGTGAATTTTTCAATTTACTGGCCTATGTTCATTTCAACCAATGAAGTCAGAAGTTTTTTCTAGGCATAAAATTGTTCTGAAAAAAACAAAAACAAAAATACTACATACAGGTCCCTGTATAACCACTAAATGTTTCATAAAATTATTTAACTTAGAACATCTGATCATTTAAGGTCACTCAAAAATGGTCTTAATATCAGAGGTCTGGATATACTATATAGTATACAATGGTTATTTCTTCACTGAGATAAGCCCATAAAGATTGAAAGATGTTAACTGTCAAAAATCAAGTTATATGACAGTATTCTCGGTATACAGCAGTCAGGTGCTATTGTCTGGTCTGGAAATTATCCAGAATACTACATTCTGCCCTAAGGATGGCTATGTGTGCACTTTGCTTAAGGTCTTGTCTTCTCTCTCCTGGGAAGACGTCACCTTCCCACCTCAGTAAATTAAAATGGTGATATGAATGAATCCCCCAGGACACTAAATGCTTTGACAACTGTGTTCTAATATATCAGCCATGCCCATTGGCAATACTAGTGAAAGAAGTGTTTTAGAGCTATGAGACCAATTCCTTATTCTTGTAATTTAGAATACTTTCCAGAGACTTCACATCTATCTTCTGACATGGGTGTTAGTAGGAGATTCTTATAGGTCACCAAGCAACAGCTATCTACCAGAGCCTACATGCAGCACCATGGGACACAGTGACCTCTGGTTTTGGCAGCAGGAAGAGAAGAGCAGTGATGGGAAATGACTGGAAGTGATCATTGTCCTTCAAGGATGCCAGAAGTAAAGAAGGCTGATGAAAATTTATATTAAATTACATATCTGAGGAAAATATAGAGTCTTAACAGCAGGATCATGAGGCAGGTGTCGCATGGCATCCACAGTATCTTAGTCAGACACTTTGTTCTATTGCTGGAAAGAGATAGCATGATCATGGCAACTCCTATGAAGGAAAGCATTTATTTGGTCTTGTTTACAGTGTCAGAGACTTAGCCCTGTCACTGTGTTGGGAAATATGGCAGCACACAAGCAGACATGGCGCTGGACAGGTAGCTGAGTGTTTTATATTTGGATCAGGAAGCAGCAGGAAGAAAGAGAGAGACTGTGCCCAACTTGAGCATTTGAAACCTCAAAGCCCATCCCAAGTGACACACTTTCTCCAACAATCTCACAAGCCCTAATCCTTTCAAATAGTCTCACCCGCTATGAGCCTATAAGGACTATTTTATACAAACCACTATACACAGTCAAAGACCAGAGAGGGGTGAATATTTGTGTTCAGCTTGCTTTCTTCCTTTTACACAGTACAGGACCCCAACTCAGGGAATGATATCACTCACAGTGGAAAGACTTCCAATTTCAATTAATGTAATCAAGATAATCCCCCAAGAACATGGCCAGAGTCCGTCAACTAAGTACTTTGGCTTTGAAAGTTGGCAATTGAAACAAAGCACCACAGTACCAAATTAGACAACTAAGTGAGGCTAAAGGACAATTTAATTATTTACATAATTTCTTTCAAGCCAAAGAAGTCATGAGCTGGGTGCACAGTGCCTTGTAGCTTCCCCATGGGTAAGCATCAGAGTTGTGTGTCCTCTCTTTGTCCTGCTCACCATGCTAAGACTGCTCCCAAGGCACAGAAACAAGACCCCCATTGTCACTCACTACATTGAGACAACTTTGGTCTTCCTCAGCCTGCAAACCCAGGGTCTGTTGAGAGTCTGGACATTTTTGAGCCAAGCTGGGACTTGTGTCTGTTTTCTTACTAACCAGAAGTTTGTGACCCATTTGACTCCTGCAGATCTGAGCGTGAGTCCCCTTTCCTGGGATTCCCACTTATATCTCCCATCTGAATCACGTTCAGGGACTTCAGGGATCCATGTGCCAGCAGATAGTATTATTGGGAAGCATAAGTCAGCTGACACTCCCAAACTGTTTGCATAATTGGCTCAATCTTAAAAGGAGGGGCATCAAAATTATTTCTATGGAGAAATAGAAGTACATCTTATACAAGTTTTCATATGCAAAATATGCCACAAATAAGCATACTTCTGTTGTGGAGATGTTTGTAAATATTCTCAATACAAACATACAAGGAAGCATGAAGATGAACTTCTTTTATGTTCAATGAGAAAGAATTTTACTTATGTAATTTGTATAGAGTAATGCATATGTACCACTGAGTGAATGTGCATACACATTGAACTATAACAGTGTTATATACATATGCTTTAAAAACATATAAATCTCAATTCTTGAGTAATAAGAATTCAGTCATAAGCACTGATGATTGCTGTGTGCTGTAAGGATTCTTTCTTTTGCCTTCCTTGTTTCATTCCTTCTTCAGAAGCACACACTAATGCAGCTGCTCCTTTAAACCTCTTAAAGCCACCTGTGAGTAGATAGACTTGCCATTTGGATGTCAGGTCTCTGGGTTCAATGCCAGCTTTCCAGCACTAGGCACCTCTCACTCAGCCACAGGGAGGAACAATGAGAGCATGGGTTTCTGGAAAAGGCTCTGTGCCCTGTGAGGCTCAACCAGCAGGGCAGCAGGATTCTGAAAGCAATGTTGCCTCCAGCCTTCCCAGCTCAGCAAGAGCTGTTCTGCTTTAATATTTCTTCATTCTCTGTGTGAATCTTTCTTGAAAGAAAAGCCGATAGACAGGTGGTGAGTAGGTGGATCCCCTGAGTGTCAATAGTTCAACTTTGTTATCTTTGGTGTTTCCAGTCCCTGCCCACCTCAGTGCCTGCAGTCGTGGGGCCACACGCTGGCATCGCCCCACTAGAGCACACTCAGACCCTACATCGAGGAGGAAGGTGACCCATACTCCTCAAATGCATACTCTATGTGCATGCACACATAGACAGGAAGCCCAATTTGTGCGCTATTCTGAAGGAAGTTCAAACACCTACAAAAACATTCTCAACAGAAATGCCTATTCTTTAACAACACTTAAAAACACTTGGAAGTTTGGCAAGGGGCAACCACAAGAAAGGGAATCTGGAAGATGTTAGCAGAGGAGGAGGGCAGATGATAACCATACCACACACTAAGAAGCCCTACACTCTCCACTCTGAAAATTGGATGAACTTGTGAACAGTCTCTTATGGTTCTGTGTTCAGCCCCACCAACAGGGCATAGCTGTCTGGGAGGGAAAATGCAAGGAGTTTGACTGTGCTTATACTATGCAATCTCTGGGCAATTTCTGGGCTTCAAGGACGTCCCTAGATACTGCTCCAGGGGTGGGGAAGAACAGTCTGAGATGTGGGCAAGCTGGAGCTGTTGTGGTAATTATTTAAAATCGGCCATTTGTTAATCTGACTATCTAAGCTGCAGTGGCTCTGCCTAGCCCAGCCTCCATGTTTCTTGGCCTGAGGCCATGTGAACGCTGCAGCTAGAACCGGCCCACCAGAAACAACAGCCCTGCCACCCACTAGACGCCAGCGTGAGAGATGGCTCTGCCAATCTTCCATGCTGTCTCCATAAGGCAGGGCATTGCCCAGACCATTCCGCCATCCATGTGGGCCCAGTAAGAGAATGAGACTCTAATTCTTATAGATTAATCAAAGGCTTTATATGTTTGATAATGATTAATAACAAGATGCCCATACAAAGAGACTTGTATCCCAATTAGCTAACCTAATTATAAGTTTATAAGTTGTTCCCCACGAGTGTTCTCCATACCTGTGTGGTTCTCCATCCTTCTACATCTCTGCCCTCTCTAGTTCCTCCTCTTCCTTTTCTCTCTTCTCCTCCCAACTCCTCCTCTTCCTCTCCTTACTCCTCCTACCTTAGCTCCTCCTACGTGGAGTTTGTATTCTCTGGGTTCCAGGCCCCAGTCACTGCTGAAGAACTGCACAGAGAAGTCAGGAACTAAGTGTCAGGGGCCTGGGAAGAGGCTCGAGCTGTTGCGGTACTCAAAGTCTTGAGCATCCAGGCACCACTGGGAGTTTCAGACATGCTGAGAAAGGAGTCAGGGGCCCTCAGGCTGAGGACTAGCCTGGTCCAGGGGTAAACAGGGAGCTCTTGCTTAGCTAAGTGATGATTGTTCTTAACTTGGTGGCAATTGGATTGTAAGAACAGAGAGGCCTTCTATGGGAGAATCAAGCCTCTGTGGTTAAATCATTGAATGTCTTCTCCATGGCACCCCATATCAGATCTTGATGAAAGAAACAGTCCCTGGTTCTAAACTGTTTATTGACTGTTCATCTTGGAAAAAGAATGCATAGCATATTGTAACAACTTCTCAGGGTGGGCCCAAGACTAAATACCTTTTTCAAGGAGAAATGACTGTGAAGGGAAGCTTATTGGCTAAACCCTTAGTGCCTCTAGGTACCTCATTAGCATAGAGAACTCTGTTATGGGCCTACATGACCATGGGTCACATTTCCTTATGTGGGGAGTGTGGCATGTGTTCCAGGCCAGGAATTTGGCAGGGAATCACATAAGTTTCAGGTGTGTACCCACTGAGTTTCTGGGTCTCAGACCCGCTCTACCTTACCAAGCTTCCTGGCAAGATTTTATAGTCCCAGTCTCTCAGTTCAACTTATTGATCTTTAATTCAAACTGAAGACATAGAACACATCAGGTATGGTACACAGAGCTCACATGGCTTAAAATAGTATCAGTATAAATTAGAATACAAGATAAATTGTCCCTTAGTATGAATTCTTAGAACTGCCAATGAGAACACACAGGTAGCATCAGCAGCCTTGCGGCACCTCTGTGTGCTAGACAGAAGATCCGTTCAAGCATAACACGTGATCTCCGCCCTTGCAGACCTTGAAGCTAAATGCAAACAAACAAACAAACAAACAAACAACAACAAATGTGAATAGTGGATGCCAAGTGCAACCAGGGCTTACAGAATCAAAGTTGGATCCTTGAATCTAAGTCTGACAAGAATTGCCTTGGTCATGGTATCTCTTCACAGAAATGAGACCCAAACTAAGACAGCATGAATGGAGACTGGTAGATTCTTCAAAACAAAGCCTAGATAGTCAGCAGTGGTATTTCAGGGCAGTTTCATTCTGGGACATAACACATTTTCTATGTCAATCTCCTTGGCTTACTCTGCTCAGCTTCAACTGTCCTCACCACCCATCCCACCTCCCCCCATTTTTCCTTTCCCCACTCTTCTTGCAACTTTCCTGACAAAACTAATAGTTATTTAAAAATACATATATTGGAATGTTTTAAAAAATCATAATCCTGGTATCACCTTTCTGGTCACTTTAAAGTTGCATTACCCTTGTCACTAGAAATCCCACACGTGTGTTACTCCATGAGCTTCACCAATCCTAGCAAGTGTTTTTTGAGAATGTTAAATCCAGCATGAAATAGCCAGGATAGTCAGCAAATGCTTGAAAAGAGGCTTTCAAACCTTTAACTTTGCTGGTAATTGTGGCCAGTATTAAAATAAAAATATCTAAAACATATTTTAGATATCATATATAACAACAATATAATACATTTAAATTAGAAATTTTTCATATATTACACAATACAATGATATATTTAAAGTGGAATATTTATTTAAAATAAAAACCGTTTAACAGACAAGTTTGAAAAGTACTTTTCTTTGCAACTCAAAACAACTAAATGTCAGAGTTCGAATCTGGGTGGAACCTACCTGCTTCTGGGTGAGGTTCACTGATCATATTGAGAGCATCACTGGCATATTCAGAGCAGGAGTCACAAGGCCTATGTGAATGGGAGCAGCCTTTGCAAGACCTGGTTGGATGAGTAGAGTATTGAGATTCAGTCAGATGCACCCAAAGAGCATGTGTGATGCTGGACAAGTCCACAGCACAGCTGCATAATCTAACACACTGTTCTCAGCAGCTGGCTGCTAAGGCTTAAAGGGACAACACGGACAGCAGTGACATTTAGCAAACTTCTCTTGTTGTGAAGCAGAAAGTCCGTGATGTATCTACCGTTATGGTGGAATGTTCCTCGCACTCACACTGACATCTGATGCATAACTTCTCTGAAAACAAGGTTCTTTTGACTGATGATAAATTTACTAAAGCAGACACCTCATGCTGAGAGCTACTGAGGCTAATCATTTATGCAAAGTACAAAGCTCTTCTTGATTCTTTTGGGATGCTTCAGGTCCTCTGCTTTTCCAGTCACTCTAAGTTGGACACATTTCTAGAGGAAAAGAAGTGTGGGGGGGAAAGAGTTAAAAATTCTCCCAGGAATCAATTCAAATGTTACATCCATTTCCATTTCGTAAGCCGGAGTTTAGATTGTACTTAAGATATTTTTAAAGAAACATTTATGCGATGTCTATGTCAAAATATTGGGTTCGGGCTAACTTATGTTACTATATGCACAGTATCATTAACAGAGACTGTATAACCTTTTTGCTATCAAAATTATTATCACAGTTAGTAATAAATCAATATTTAGGCACATGCACCAGCAAAGAACACTCTAATATTCACATACAAACTCTACATGTTGAACATTGACAACTTCTATATATGTTACTAAATTTATATGGAAAATTGTTTTTATTAACTCACTCTATCTTAACATTTTCGAGGTGAAACATTTAAATTTTAAGTGCTAGCACAGAAACTTTCTAAACCTTAAAATATAAACACAAAAATCTTCTCATTACATGACTTTAAATTACGAAGCATTGATCTCAGATTGTGCTGTAGACTTGAATTATTTTCAAGATAATTAGAAATCCTGGAGTAAGCATATTATACTGTTACTGGATATATTGCCAAGGAAACAATAAACATTTTTTTTTAGTACAGTTCATTGGCTTAGCTACATACAGCTCATCCTTTCCATCTTTAGACTTTTTCCTTCCTTCCTTCCTTCCTTCCTTCCTTCCTTCCTTCCTTCCTTC
>NW_021604615.1:11071366-11102454 GCF_004785775.1 Grammomys surdaster | reverse complement strand
TTCCTTCCTTCCTTCCTTCCTTCCTTCCTTCCTTCCTTCCTTCCTTCCTTTCAATTATAATTGCTAAAACTTTATAGTATACACAATACTAAACAAAATGTTTGGGGAAATTGGAGAAATGTTAAAAAAAAAACAAAAAACAAACATTCAGGTCAAAGGTCTCACACATGCCAAGTAAAACCCATTCTGTTTTATAACAGTATGTGCAATGTAAAAAAAATATATTGTGCTCAATATGTAAACAATTACAGATATTGTTGGAATAATGTCTCCAACTCCAGAAGCTTTGATCCCATCTGAGTGACCACTGACCCTAGCCCATCCTCTGTACCTGTGCATGAGTTTCCCACAATTCCCAGCAGGACTATCTTCACACAGCTCTTCTTGTCCTACCCTCTCTGCCCCTCTGTATCTTGCCCACTCTTCCCACTCTTCTCTCCTTACATCATGGATTTCCTTCTTAGCCACTCACACCATGCAAAAAAAGGCCATAGCTGCTTTTGTAGCTGGAATTCTCAGCCATGGGAAGAATTTCTGCTTGATCCCATAATGGCACGGAGAACAGGGTTAGCCTCTTCTTACTTGTATTGCTTAAGTCCTTTATTCTCACGTTTTGAACATGAAGCCATCAGCAAGGTACTTTTGACAAGACCCTTCTACTTAAATGGACTAGCTCTTTAATGACAAAAGATTCTACCAATGACCAACCCTAAACAGCTGAAGAATGTTCTTCTGTCAGATTGTGATGAGCTTGATCATAAATCCACTGTCCCCACAGAGAATGACAGAAAACAGGGTGGTCCCTGTTGGCAAAAATTCAGAAGATCTCTACAAAATCTTGCCTATAGGATATCTTAACTTTGCATGAATTGCAGGGAAATGCTGTTGTTGCAAGGAAGCCATGGGCTTTCTCTTACAAGTTAATGACATTTTACATAAAATCTGTGTATTTTCTTGTTAAAGAAATGTGTAAAACAATTCTCTTCCAGTTTCCAAAGAATTTGGGAAACCTTGCAATATTTAGACATTAAACATAGTCTCTCTGCTTCTCACAGTGGGGCTTTTATTTGAAATTGTTTCCAATCAAAAGTTTAAAAAACCCAGGCTCCAGTACTGATGCCCATGAAGTGTAGCACAGGAGCCCATGCTTCACTTAGTAAAGAGTGAATGATCCTGTGAATGTCACTACGGTCTCTTACGAAATTCACTTGTGCTTATTGCCTGAATAGTAGGTAATTTTCACAAACAGAGCTCATGTAACAAGCAGTAGCCAAGTGAATCAGAAAAAGCGATTGATTGACATCATCTGTGAAATTATTTCCTTAGCATATGTCTGCTAGAGTTCTCTCAAAGTGATGCCAGTGTCGTGATAAAGACACATGGAGTGGCTTTACTGATGTGTCAAAGACAGACATCTGGAGTACCTGAATCTCCCTCCATTCTTTATGTGCTATTTCTTATCATTGGCAATAGTTTTCCTTTAGACATATTCTGGTATTTACACACCAGTTTTTAGGGCTCAGGTTAAGCTTTTAGTGTCCAAGTTGGTGTAATCCAGCCATAGGAGGAGCTCTCAAGTTTAGTATTGCTACAAATATAAATGTTTAAGTTTCCCACTCCCATACATTCAGTGAGTTGATGCATACCCACTGAGTTCTCACTGTGCATATGGCACTCAGCCATTCCTTCATGCTGTTACGATGTGTGAGACCATGGTGACGACCTATGGAGTCTCAGAGATGTTCACACCTGCTCAGTCCCCAAGGCTTCACTCGAATATTAGTAGTAGAATTTTAACTAAACATCTCCTATAAACATAGAACCATTTCTCAAAAATTTATGATACATCATGTATTATTTCCCAATAATTATAAAGAGCAGATGCTAATCTTCCTTAATAAAAGAAGCTCAACCTGAGGATTAAGTGAATTATGTTCTTGCTGTAATTGTCATCAAAAGGAGACATTGGGTAACTCATTCAGTCTCTGTTGTGAAAGTTAGAAAGTCTGGAATGTATTAAGAACGACATATGACCTAAAAGTTAATCTTTTTCAAGAGGTATATTTGGCAAAGTATTTAAGTATTGTTAAATCTCTTACAAATGAAGTTAAAATGTATTGTTGGTTAGTTATGAGGAAAATGATGAAATATTGAAAATCATATTTATATTTTTAAGGAAATATTTTAACCAGTCCTCTATAATGTACCATTAAGTGGTAAGTACAATATTACCAATCCACTTATAATGAAGAAAAACAGACACTACTGCTGAGCCAGAATTCACTGAAAGCTCGATATTTTAGGAAGTGTCACATCTGAGAAGACATACTTCTGAGCTTCTTCCAGCCAAGAGCAGTGGCAGTAAATGTTGGAGGTCCACAGAGCTGAGAACGTGCATTATACTGATACCTAAACAATCTCTGAGGCCACAGAGTGAGGGGGATATGGCTCTTGGTGCTCATAGGATGACTTATACAGTACAGGGCCTTAGCCTAGAGTCCCTGCTTAGACTATAGTTAGCAGTGTCTCTGTAGACTAACCAAAGCCACAGTACATGGTTAAAAACCGTATAGTTAAACGGGACATTTTTTTTTTAATTTTGTTTAAGGTTAAAAAATGCTGGATGAATATTTCTTTGTAACCTGGCTGATGACTACATGCTTAAGGAGCCTTCCATGTAAGAATCTTCCATGGAAACTTTTGTAATAATTTTTAAGAGTGAAATTGTAAAGCATTTCTCTTAAGACTGGTAGCAGGTTGGAAATATCTTTTTTTTTTTTTTGACTCTAAGACAGGAAGGGATGTGAAGCAAAATAAGTAAATTAATGAAAACAAAGATTTAATAGTCTTCATCTGTATGACAGAATAACAATTTTGGATTTTTTAACTAATTAAAAATTCTATAAGGATTAATGATTAAGGGATGACTGCTACATATTACAAGATCACAATTAAATACACACCACCTGTAAAAGAGCATAGTTAAGTGTTCATGTGTGTATGTACATGTGCATGTAGGTGCCTGTATGTCTGGATGCCAAAGGTTTATGTTGGGTGTTTTCCCTCAATTCTTTTCTACTCTATTTTCTGAGATATGATCTCCCACTGAAAACGGAGCTTGCCGACCCAGCTATAGTAAGTTCTCTTGTCTGTAGCTGCCAAGTTTGGGGGTCATAGGTGTATGCCACCGCACCCAACATTTTAACAACAATTTGGAATAGCAGACTCAGTTCCTCAAGCTTGTACCTCGAGTATTTTGCTACCTAAACTGTCTCTCCAAACCCATAATATTTTAAATAAAAACATTTAAAGCAGTGGTTCTCAACCTGTCGGTCTTGACTCACACAAGGTTTATGTAGCAGATACCCTGTATATCAGATATTCACATTCAGAGCAGTAGCAGAATTACAGTCACACAGCAGCAACAAAATAATTTTATGGTTGGGGGTCACCACAGCATGAGGAACTCTATTAAAGGGTCACAGACAGTATTAGGAAGGTTGAGAACCAATGATTTAAAGTATTCAAATATAAATTAGCGGGAATAAACTATATTATATGTAATTATTTGTTGAAATGATGAAACAACTCAGAAATTGTGAAAACGCAGATGAAGGGAAAGAAATAGATCAAGCCATGGGTTGGAAGTCTCAGTATTCCTGATATATAAATGTACTTATTTGTTCGTGGCCTACAGAACCAACACAATTTAAGAACCCAGTGAGCTTTATTTATTTAAGATCTCAAGATTAATGTTCTATGCTAAATTTTATATCAAATTGAAGATGGCCTGCATGTCACAAATAAATTTCAAATGAATAATCCTAAGGCCTTGCTTCTTATGATTTGAAGACTTACTGCTGGGGCAGTAAACGTGATGTCGGATTGAAAACAGGGGAGATTATCTCAAGACTGTCCTATGTATATCTGGTAAAACTACTTTTTGACAAAAAGCATGAGAGAATTTAATAAGAAAAGACCTTTCTCAGTCTCTGCCTTGACAGCTTTAACTTGTTCGTTGCATCCTTTCATTGGGAACATAATGAGATCAAGATTCACTACACACTTTCTAGCTTGAAGCAATTCAGAAAGGTCCTCAGCTTCTCAGATTTATTCTCTACCGCAATCTTACTCAAAGCAAAATGAGGTCAGCTAAGGCAAGATTCATGTGAACAGTGACAGAGCTACCAGTAGCATCCCGTACTGATGATGAGGATAGTGCTGACAGTGATGGTGTCAAAATTTAAGTAGAAGTGGGACCCAGAGACCAACTTTGCTTTCCAAAGAATTGGTCTGATGTGTTTTGCAAAATGCCTGAAGCAGAGGTTTCTAATCTATTAGAAACTTGGCATTTATGGCCGTCTGTTCTAGTCTGCTTTCTGTCACTGGAATAAAACACTGAAAGTAAGCAGAGATTGAAAAGGGTTATTTGCTTTAAATGTCCATCATGAAAGTAAGTTTGGGCAGGAACTTGAGTCAGGAACTGAAACCAAAGATATGGAGGAATGCTGCTTGCAGGATTGCTCCATCTGACATGCTCAGCTACCTTTCTTACCCAGTGCAGGCACACCTGCCCATGAATATCATCTCTGACACCGGGATGTTCTATCCTATTTTAATTGCCAATCCAATGGGGTCACATTGCCATATGAAAATGTGTCAAATGGACAAAACTAACTATGACACCTTCACATTCCTACTAAGTGAGTGAGTGATATTCAACCTGCTTCTGTGATCAAACATATCTCTGTAAGAGTTATTGACTATAATCAATATTTACCTCTTAGAGTACTTCTTATCTCCGCTGGTCAGTGAAGTTTAAAATTGCTTCTCATATAATTTCATATCTCCGTTCCATCCCATTTCTTGTTTGTCCACCCCCTAGTACCCCAATGAAAGAAAATTAGCTTTAAATGCTGATGAGCAAGACAGACTACAGTCATTTCACCTAAGTAACATAATACATCAAGGCTACTTAATACCATGGATTAGCCAGTACATTAGTTTGCCTAATGGTGATATTAATTTTGAATTATTTTAATAGATTTTTCTAACTTGCCTTGTCTCTCAAAGTTCTCTGAATCAATAGCTTTTACTATTTTCAATTTTAAAAATTGAGATATAAGCAATGTATAGGGAACTGATTACATAAATGACTGAGGGGTTTTTCCTATTGATATCATCCAAAATATTCTATTTCTGGAAAACAAAAATAGAAGTTTCTAATTTATCTGTATGGGTTTCTTACCTTTATAAGCATTTTGTGTGCCTCACTACACTAATTTGAGCCTTTAACTGTAGCTTAAGCTGGTGATGATTTCAAGTTGCCTACATGATGCATAGTTTATTGTTCAGATTATTTTTCCTATATTGTCCATTAAGAAAGGCAATTGTCTAAAGCTAAGTATTAACTTTTGTTTTGGTTTTTTTTTTTTTTGCCAAATTGTACTTATCAAAGATAAGTACATTCCATTGGATAAAACTTATAAAGTTTTCATTTTCAATACTGCCTGAAATCAAGCTGATCAGGATTTCGAGGCTCAGAATTAGACCATTAGACCCTAAGAGAATATACCATATAAGTCCAGAGAAAACCTCAGAGACTCTCCAATTTGGGATTGAAAATGGCCAAATCAGGAAGGACCTTACTTGTTGTTGAGATAATGTAGAGAAATACACATGTGAGAAACCAGCTTGAAAGCTTATATTGTAAACAGAGAACCCCAGTTGGAGACTAAACCGTAAATATCAAATTATCCTTACATTTTTCATTAATGTGAAAATAAGGAAGAATACAGTCACAAGAAACTTAAAGAAGAATGGGTTTTGGCTCAGAGTTCAAGGCTTTGGGCCTCAAGGCAAAAAGTCTTGAAGATAGGATTGGGAGGCATCTGGTCACTTTGTGTCCAAGTCAGGAAGCAGGAAGCCCTGAATGCTGGTACTCAGCTTCCTTTCTCAATATTCATTCCAGACCCTAGCCTGTCCTATGGAACCACCCACCATCACTGTGGATCTTCTCACCACAATCAATTTATTCTAAAATTTCCCTCAAAGACATGCCTAGCACATGCCCCCTAGGTGATTCTAGTTCCTATCAAATTGACACTCAACATTAACTATTATATTTTGTGAATTTTGGAAGAAACAAACCAAAATAGATCAGTTGCCTGGGAACTTGTAAGGAAACAGTTGAGAATATACTCTAGAAGATGGAATTATTTTGTTAGTTTTCAAGAGATACATGTATTCGAGTGTCTCCAACATAGATTTTTCTTTGTTTTTACTCAGCCTTGTGTCTTTGTTAGGGTTTTTGCCAAGGATAAGCCTCATCTTGGAGACAGGGTCCCTGAAGACTTGGTGTTTGAGATAGACAAAAGCGATGAACTTTAAGTTAATTATGGGTACCAGGTGACAGCCTGTGTTCTGCTTCTGCTGGCTCTCCAGACAGCTTGTCCAGATAACTAAGCTCACACAAATCAAAGCCCAGTCTCTTATTTACATAACCACTCAGTAATTCATTCTAGGTTCCCTTTAGTTTATCCCAAAAATCTGCATCCTGTGACCTTAGCCCTTGCTTCTTAGAAAAAGACAGCAAGTACATTTATTTATCATTGCAAATGAATTTAGAGATCTGCTTGCCTTTGTAAGCACAAACAATAAGCTAACTGGGTAGGATCTCCTTCTGAGATCCTTCCTCCCAGGCCTGGGCCTAATCTTGCTTTCTCTCAGACTAAGCTTGAACTCAGGAATCTGCCTGCCTTCATAAACACAAGCAATAAATTTAACTGAGTCATGTCTTGCCCTGTGATTTCCTTAATACCTTTCTGACAAGCTGCCTCATAATGCAGCTGTCTTTATTCTTTTAGGGCCATGAAGCTCCTTACATAATTCATATTACATTCTTATATTTTTCAAAGTTAAGAAATCCTATTCATATATTTTTAAACTCATGTTTTCAAGTTCTTTCTCATAGCCTTAAGGGCTGTCCTGAAGGAAATAGCATTTACCCCTTTACTGAAACAGAAGACATACTTTTGCCTCCTGAAAGTGTGCTGTGTCTGATTATCATGGAGTCATTGACCTTGGCAAGGAGACCATTTCCCCAATGTCATGGAGAATATTTTCTGAAGGGAGATATATATATATATATGGCTGTTAGCTCTGTTTTAAGGCAGAAACAGGAACTTTGTCAGGTTGTCCCATGCATGACTATGCAGAACTCAGCAGGTTTCCATTGCTGTAAAGATACATTATGACCAAGGCAACTCTTATAAAAGACAATATTTAATTGGGGCTGGGGCTAGCTTACTGGTTCTGAGTTTTAGTATATTACCATCATGACAGGATGCATGGCAGTGTCCAGTCAGGCAGAGAGCTGAAGGACATGAGTGTTCTATATCTTGTTCTGAAGGCAAAAAGGAGAAGACTGGCTTCTATGCAGCTAGGAGGAGGGACTCAAAGCCCACCCCAACAGTGACACATTTGTTAGAGGAATCCAACCAGGTCATAAGTACTCCAACAAAGCCTTGACTCCTAATTATGACACTTCCTGGACCAAGCATATTCAAGACACCACAACTTGCTTATTTTTACTTTATGTATCTGAGTGTTGTTGAAGTAAATATTTAAAATGGCCTCTGGTCAAGCCGACTATCTAAGCTGCAGTGGCTCTGCCTAGCTCAGCCACCATGTTCTGTGGCCAGAGGTCATGTTCATGCCACAGCTAGAAACAGCCAGCCAGAAACACCAGCCCTGCCATGAGATGCCAGCGTGGGAGATGGGAGATGCCAGAGTGGGAGATGGCACTGCCAATCTTCTACACTGTCTCCTCGAGGTTGGGCATTGTTCAGACCATCCTGCCATCCATACACGCTTGAAAGTAAATGAGACTCTAGTGCTTAAATATTAATCAAAGGCTTTATATGTTTGGCAATGATCAATAACAATATGCCCATACAAAGAGAGTTGTTTCCCAATTAGCTAACCTAAATAAAAGTTGTTACCCACAACTAATCTCCATATTGCCATGGCTCTCCATTGCTCCTACATCTCTGTTCTCCCTAGCTCCTTCTCTTCCTTTTCCTCTTCCTCTCCTTACTCCTCCCTCCTTAGCTCCTCCTATAGAGTGTTTTGACTACAAGTATATTTGTGCACCATGTAAAGACCTAATTTGTTACTGATTTTTTTTATTTGTTTGTTTACATACCTGGAAATTCACACTAAAAAATGAAATGAACAAATTACCAGAAAAGACCTTGACTTCCTCCTGGACATGAGTGTGTTGGCCCCATATTCTCTAGTCAACAGTTAGAAATTATGTTCCGATAGCAGAGGCAATATGTACACATTTATTATTTGAAGAGATGGGGTGACAGATAAAATCTTTCTCCTCTGCCCTCTCCATGAAAAAAGAAGAAACATTTAAAAGTTGGTAGGAGACCTTGCTTTTCTATAATTTGGATAAATCTTGAAACTTTCACTAAGATTTGTTTTTGGCAACATTTTATCACCATTAATTTTCGATTCTTTCTTTGTATTGGTGTCTTGAAACTTTTCAGAATCAAAGCAAGAATACTCCTTTTTATGATCATGCTGTAATTATAAATGTTACGATGTCAACTGACTGGCTGTGGTCTGATTTACCAACTTAATGTTTATGCAACATCACAGGATGCCTCTCTAATCCATCATCCTGTTCAGTATCTCACACTGGAAAGAGCTGTTGGATTCCTTTCCTTTCATTTGATTTACTGTGACATTTACTTTCTTGAATATTATTTCAAACAGTTCTGATGAGACCTGGACAATTATAATAGAGGCTGTCTATAGCTTTGCATTTGCCTGATAGTTTCTGTTAATTACCTTTCTCTTATAACAACAACAACAGGAAAACAAACAAACAAACAAAAAACAACGAAAACCAAAAACCAAAAAACTTGTCAGTGTTTGCTTCCTAGCTCATGCCCCAGGAGCCCCATGTTAAGTTGTTGAGATGCCCACTAAATTTGCTTTCTGAGTTTAATGGTATCTGCCAGGTACTTCTTCCCATGAGTAATGAGAGTTTTATTGAGAGATTAGTTAGCCTTCATAAAAGCCACTTTTCTTTATGGTCCAGTAAAAATGTTTATTAATGACAGTTACTGAAGACCATTTTTAAACCAGCTTCTAAGATGCACTCAGACATTACTTAGTTCAGAACCTGCCATCTCCCCACACAATGAAGTTACTGATCACCCAGAAAAATCTCACAGCCTGCCTGTATCCAGAAAAGAGAGTTGCCTTTCACACACTCAGTCAATACAGTGATAATGACTTGAAATTCTCCTGTATTTTTAGTATAGGATCCAACCTGAATTGTTTTTAGATAGTTTAAAATCTATAGTTTTTAAGTATTCATCAAAAACTGGAAAGTTTTCGTTTTTTTTTTTTTTTTTTTTTACAAAATGCTGAAAAAGAATATGATTGGGGAGCAGTGGGTATGGAAGGCAGCAGACCACTAGTCAAAATAAATTGAAACATTTTAGTAAAGACACACCACAGAGTTTCTAGTGGTTAATTTTGAAACTATAGCTGGAAGGCAAACAGTAAAGGTGAAACTGGAATTCTAGGTTCTAGAAGAGTTCAACTGATCAGAGTCACTGTTCACAGAATCCCTGATAAGATACTTATATTGGGCACTGCAACTGTAAGTCACAGAGACAAGGGCTCAGGTCCATTCTTGTATGAAATCAGAACAGTTTCATCACACTCTGCTGATCTGACTATCACCCCTCCCACTGACTAGATGTGACTTTCAGCCTCCTCATATCTGAAATATTCTTTGATTACCATGGCCTTAAAAAAAAGCATATACCCCATGCAGACCCATCCATGACACCTTGCAGTCATTTTCCTTCCAGTCTTGAATGGAATGGAAGCAACATTTCCACCATCTGTGATACAAGGCCAGGAGTCGATTGTCGTCATTTCCACAAATGAATGTCACAGACGAATAAAACCAAATGAAGACATCATGTTGTTACATTTCTCTGATTCTAGTTAAAAATAACACTGATACTGAAACAGCAAATTCAACAGAGTGTGGGGGATGTTTTTACTAGTACATTCCTGAGAGTGGTATACATTGTTGGGTTTTATGTTGGTAGACAGCAAAGTCCAGCT
Source organism: Grammomys surdaster (assembly GCF_004785775.1). Taxonomy (NCBI): domain Eukaryota; kingdom Metazoa; phylum Chordata; class Mammalia; order Rodentia; family Muridae; genus Grammomys; species Grammomys surdaster. The sequence goes on along the minus strand of NW_021604615.1, from coordinate 11,092,293 downwards.
TTGAGAAGGAGGATAGGTATAACATATTTTCATTGTGTCAAATGGCATCACTTTAACTTTGGGCTTTATGTGTCATGTTAAACAGCATGAGGGCTGACGATAATAACACAGAGTTGTGCCTGTGGCTTCCTATTTTGATTGTGTTGTGTTTGCTCTGTAGGCCCTTTATGAGATTGGCCAAAATGGAGAAGCATTTGAATCAGAGAATTGGTGTGTGTGTGTGTGTGTGTGTGTGTGTGTAATCAGAGAATTGGTGTGTGTGTGTGTTTAGCTGTATCATTAAAAATCATCAATAGGTTTTGGAAAAATATCTCACTATATTTCAAGCAAAATCCGAATGAGTTTAGAATGGAAGGTGAGTTTCCTCTTAAGTCTAACTGTCATAAATTTCCATGTGTTTCACATTAATAGCAGTGTGTAGGTAGTAAAATATCCAAAGAGACACACTGCTGGAAGATGAAGCACATTAAGGTCGAGCTCATTTAAATAAGGTGCCAGTTAATTAGATACTTCAGGTTTGCTTTTCATGGAAATTCAGTGGTTCAGGAACCAGACACATCTTATGGTTTCAAGAACAGAAATATTTAGAAACCCAGACATTCTAAGAAATCAAGAGTCATTTGGAAATGACTTCTAATAGTCATATTATGTGAAATAAGAATTACAGTTCTATAGTATCTGGTTAAAATACTCGTTTTGAGAATTACTGATCCATGAGCCAGATTCAAGTCCATTTATTTTAAACTATAGCATTTGTTGCTAATGCCTTGCTTGTTCTTTGACTATTTGTGTTTATTGTCTTGCTTGTTCCTTGACTATTTGCATCTATTGTATTGCTAGACCCTCAACCTAGGACTGACCTTAATACTTGCATGTAATTAAAATGGTATAAAAGCAAAAAGGAGGAGGGGGATGGGATAGGGGGTTCCAGGGAGGGGAAATGGAGAAAGGGGATGACATCTGAAATGCAAATAAATAAAATATCCAATAAAAATGGTTACTGAATGGCAATCTTATTTATGAAGAGTACAGACATTCCTGAAAACAGAGAAAATACAAAAGTAAAAGTTTACAGAGTGAATGGCAGTATGGCAGCCTACATAGTTTTATTTAGTTTTACAGATATAGAAGTACTTCACACTCAAAAAAATTCTCTTTTATGAAAAACAACACATAAAATATCAGCACACACAAAGTAGACACTTTATGGAACTAGTAAATGTTTTACTGACAGCCCCTCTTGGCCACATGCAGATTATAAATACTTTCTTTCCACGTCTGTTTTTTTTTTTCAACATTACTTTTACAGACACATTTATATTTTTAAACATATTTTTCCCAAATCATTGCTATTGTGGAACTGTAGGGACATTTGAGTCACCTGATCACCCCACATTGTGTTACATGTCTTTCTTCTCAAATTTTGGGAGAATACTTTTATTTTGCGAAATATGATATGTATCTTTTCCCTGTAAGTTAGAGGATATTGGCTTTGAAACCAGAGGCTTTTCACAAACTGGGGTGAAAAGCCATAAAGTCTAAAAGGAAGAGAGGGGGAAAGTTCAGTGTCTTCTTGTCTTAGATTCAGTGAACAGAAATGAACAGAAAATTCATTATCCTTTAATTCACTTAACACACTTTTAAAACACCAGGCCCTTAATATTCATAATATATTTGATTCATAATAATTAATAATCATAACGTATTTGGGGGATAATTGAAAGATGTATTCTTATCAATTTTTATAGTTACACATCTCACAGTTATCAATTTTGAAGTTGGGATTATGTGACTTTGTAATTAATGCTGAGACTGTGATTTCCTGAAGCTCTGTGACATTAAGTCATCAAGTTTCCCATGTAGCATTCTGCAGGATGTCCTCACAGTCAAGAGTGAATCACACACCTAAGTCAGAAAGATCTTGCACTTTGTTAGTGTAGACAGATGGTTAAACACAGGCCAAATGTCTATAGTAATTAGCGTGTGTGGTGATGCCTCAAATGATATAACAGAGGGGTGTACTGATGTGTGTTTTGTTTGACTAAAGACTCCTGCAATGCAACCCAAGCATACTGCCATCACACAGGCAGAGAAATGGAGAATGACACTCCTTTGGAAGCTCAATCCCTGATTCATGTATGTCACATAGTGTACGTGGTAGGGTTTGGTAGAGGTAAATCCCCCTTGTCTCTGCTCTCCTAATTGAAAGTCTTCTTAGTAAGGTTCCATGACGTTACTAGTTATATATTTGTGGACAGGAGGTATAGAACATGCCCATGCCCCCAGTATTTGAGGAATTATCAACTATGTACTGGCTTCATCATATTTTCCCTTTGGATTCTGAAAATTTTAGAGGGGATATTTATTTATTTATTTGTTTATTTATTTATTTATTTATATGTTTTTGTTTGTTTATAAAACCGTGAAATGTCTTTTTATCAGCATGATCTTTAGTCACTGTTATTATTAATGACAGAAAGTTCCTCAGCACTCTGTACCCGTCTTTTGCCTTCAATCAGACCTCATGCAAGTTGTCACATAAACACAACTGTGGTTTTGTGCAGGTCAAGTCATTGATGAAAGATTGATCTGAGCAGACTCACACATCTGCTCTTTACTGATAGACATGAATACAATGGCATTAGGATCCTGGCACAATGAAGAGTTTATTTCATTTTCTCTGTGAGATCGAGAGAAAAGTTCTCACAGCCCAACTTTAAAATTCGACATTTAATTCTAAAAAATACGTATAAAACAGACCATGTGGACGTATAGCTCAGACTAACATCAGTTTTTGTCTTCTGTTTCTTAAAGGCTAAGGCTGAGGTGATTGCCACTTTCCAAGCTAAGTACTTGTGGAAGGAAGCTGGTAGCAGGACCACAGTGATGTGAAAACTGATGGGGTCTGACTCATTCACCTAAACCCTCATGGTGTAATACATGCATGGAGCACACACACAGCATCTATATGGAGCTCATACAGAGCTTCTGAATGCGTTAACTCATCTTCTGATAATTAGAACACCCAAGCTAATGTATATTATGCAAATGTTCACTGCCTCACACTGTTTAAGGATAAAGACAAGAAAAGCTGCTTGTGCAGAATTAGGACAGACGCACATTTGTGGTTATGAGCATGTTTGATCCACCACACATAGGTATGGCACCTAAGGGCATGAACAAGCCTCCCCCCATTTACCTAGGCAAGGGAGGATGCTCAGAAGTCTTGAGCCATGTCTCCCATCTCTTCGTGTTTCCCACGGATTTACCAGGTGGCCTAGCAAAGAACATCTAGTAAACTCTATCAAAAAAAAAAAAAAAAAAAAAAAAACCGGTGCAGAGTCAGCAGGAGGTCCATTTTGCACTAAGACCTACATTTTACAAAGAAAAATGAAATAAGAGAGCATGTAAGACCTGGGTGAACCTCATATTATTTCTCCTCAGGACCTTTTTGATATGCTATTGCCTATAGAAGAGGCACAAAGTAAATCCCAAATACTGAAAATAATGAGTTGGTGTAAATCTCTTAAATTTAGGAACTAACAGCGCTGTCCCATAGAATATTTTCTTACAAATCCTGAACGTGATATATTTTCCCAAATTAATGGATTTTTATACCACAGCCCATGTTTTACCTTCTCAAAAGCCAGGAAAACCTTTACCCTGGAAGAAGACAGAGTCTGGTAGTTCTGTGGAAAGTCAATGTTGCTTTTCAGTCTTTCTGTCAATCTCTCTCTCTCTCTCTCTCTCTCTCTCTCTCCCTCTCTCTGTTATACACACACACACACACACACACACACACACACACACACACACAGAGAGATTATTCTATCCCTGTGATATTTCTACAAAGCACCATGCTGGCATGACTGCTCAGCAGTATAACTAGATCATAGGATGTAATAACATCTTCAGTGTTTACATAATCAACCTTAAAAGGCAAATAAAACAAAAACATTTTAGGTCATTAAACATGTACTCTATTCATTGCCTATGAGAAACAAGGGTCTTCACTTTGAAATATGAGCCCTGAATGCTCAGAATAATGAAGGAGCGAAACATAATTTTGCAACTTTGCAAGGTAGGGTGTCAGCCTAGAATAGCAGGCCACTGCACTAGTTAAGCCCGTAGGAAAGTTCTAAAACTTCAAGCGTGACCCTTTCTCCCTTTTGGATAGCAAGGGAACAAGACCATGAGCCATGAAGGTCGTATCTTTCCCTCTGTCATTTGAGTTTGTCTTTATCTCAACAAAACCATCCATGAGTTTGTCTCTACATTCTATACCCGAAGAAGAAAAAGGAACTCTTATGATATTCATAACCTTGTAGGCAAGCTTGACTGTTAGTAAATTTCTTTTCTAAACTTTGAGTTTAGATGTTTAAGGAATATTTAGCAGAGTTTGGATATGAAAGCAGGCATTGTCAATGTCTACTCTTTTCTGTTTATCTGTGGTTGAACATAAGCTGACTTAAGTCACCTTGATTTGACTTCTCACATTGCCTTATCTCATCTTCTGATCAACAAGATATTTCGCAAAAATGAATTAAGAAAGTATTTTATCATGAAGGTGTGTATTTTTGCACAAAAATCCCTTTATATAAATTAGATGTACAAGAAAAGAACTAATGTGGTTTTCTTTTAAAATGACACATTAACATTTATTCCTTAAGATTTATTTATCATTATTTTACATGTATCAGTTTTTTTTGCTTGCGTGTATGCATATGCATGATTTGCATACAGTCTCTGCTGAGGCCAGAAGAGGGAATCAGACCACATGGTACTGGAGTGGTAGATGGTTAAGAGCCACCTATGTGGGTGCCGAGAACTGAGTCTAGTCGAGCTTGTCTACAAGGTCATGAATATCATAAGTTATTTTTTCTTTTAAAAACGAGAAGTAAAATGTAGAGAAGTACTCTACATTTTACAAATATAAATGTAATATATTTAATTCAAATAAAATATTGTATGTATAATTCTAAATTCTTCCAAAGTGGGTGCTAGTGGCTTCATTTATTAGAAAGGCTCTGTGAGAATGCCTGAACTACATCCAAAATGTCAACATGGATGTTTGGTGGAAAACCATGCTCTGTGTAGATTTGTAACTAGCCACAGTCCTAATTAAAGTGCAGTGCTTGAACTTTAATTGTGCAGTTTGATTGATTTAATAAACTTAACATCTGCTGCCTTCCCCAGACTTAGCTATAAGATCCTACATATCAAGGTCTTATTACCCAGCTTATGCCGGGTTATGAGAACCAAGTACCATAAGAAATGTCAATGCAGGGAGCTTATGCTGCAAGCATAGCAGAATACCCAAGCGTCTACACTTTCTCCTCCTGCCTTAAAAGTATTGGGCAACTGTGCTTCAATTACGACCTCAGGCACATGTTCAGCTGAGCAGTGGAACTTCTGGAGAATTCCCAATCACCCAGTACTCTGGAAGGCATTTTCTGCTCGCTTTGACTCCTTGGTGTGAGATTAGCTGGGATCAGCTCTAGCTAGAATAACACTTACAGTTGGTGCATTTTAATTTTACTCCCTAGCCATCCTCAGTATAAATAAAACCATACTTAAGTTTTTAAGTGTTGTGATTCTGAACTTGGGGAAAACAAACAGACCCATTTATGGTGAATGTTACCCACTCATGAAATCGGGGGTAAAGAAATGTTACCTGCCCCTGTTGCAACATTTAAATCCAAAGCTTTAATACTTATAGATAACGTTTTCTGATACTGTAGCTCCAGATGTTTTGTCTTCTGACCTCCCTCCCCTTTTCCTCAGTGATCCATGCCAACAGAAACTCTCTTCCTGGAGCTGCAAAGCTGACACAGGGGTTATAAATGCTGCAAGCTCTTCCAGAAGAGCCTGGTTCAATTCCCAACACCCACATGGCAGCTCATAACTGCCTGAAACTTCAGTTCCAGGGAGCATGACCCCCTCACACAGATACACATGCAAGTAAAACACTAGTGCACATAAAAATAAAAAGGAATAATTTTCACGACCTCTCTTATTTTGAACATAAATTCCTTAAAGAGGTCCTGGTAGAGAACCAGGTCCTCTGACTGTACCCAAACATCAGGGTGTGCACTTAGCGTCCTTGTTGAGTGATGACTTTGCCTTTATCTTTATCTTTAACCCCAGGAGGCTTCAGAGAAAGCCTTCGGGGCAGCACTCTTTCATGGCATAGTTCTTAAAATTAGATCTTCAAGGTCGAAAGATATGCTGAGGCATACCACCCTGGCTGTTTCTAACTCTTGGGCCAGTGAGTTAAACTTGGATGCTGCAGGCTGGTCTTGGACATTCTGGGAAAGACTCCAATAGAGCATGTGGATTCTCACTCAGTGAGAGTAGACTTGAACTCGGGACCTTTTAGATGTGAATGAAGCCCAGTATTCATGATTCTTCATGTATGAAAACTTTACATGATGGTTTGACTGTGAATGGTCCCCATAGGCTCATATATTTGGATGCTTATTAATCAGGAAATATTACTGTTTGAAAGAATTAGAAAGATTCTTTGAGATTTCAAAAGTCCATGCTAGGCTTGATCTTTCTCTTTCCTTTCTGTCTCTGTCTCTGTCTCTGTCTCTGTCTCTCTCTCTCTCTCTCTCTCTCTCTTCCTCTCCCATTCCCCCTTTCCCAGCTCTGTTTGTAGTTCAGTATGTAGCACTCACCTACTAATTCATTACCTGCCTGCATGTTCACATTTCCTGTCATAATGACAGTAGACTTAACCTTCATTCTGTAAGCAGTTCTCTAATTAAATGCTTTCTTTCATAGGAGTTTTCTTAATTGTGGTGTCTCTAAACAGAAAGATAAGAATACCTAAGACATAAGTCGGTACCAGAGATTGGGGTCTTGCTGTAACAGACCTTTCCATGTGATATGTTGGCAGAATATGAACTTTGAGACTTAGGGTTGGGAAAGCAGTTGAATTCTTGGAGTGAAGCTTAATACTAGTGGGAACATGGAAGACAGTGGTGCTGAGAGCAATGTAGATTATGTAGCCAACCCAAGACGTCTTAGCCTGGAAAATATCAGTAAGTGACCTAGAACACATACTTGTGATGTTTTTAAAAAGAATGTGGCTGATTACTACCTCTGTCCTAAAAAAATTGCCAGAGTTTAGGATTCATGATGTTAGCAGAAGAGATTGTAAGACAGCCTAGAATTGACTGTGACATATAGTTATGAATGGTCACTCTTATGAAGATCTACAATGAATAAAATTCAAGTGACGTAAGGAGAGATGCAAACTATAGAATTTTAGGAGAAGAGGAGCACCAGGGACTGTGATAGAGCTGAGCCCAGAGTTTCAGGAGGTAAAAAGTTGAAAGAAAATCCTGCTGCTAATGGAATAAAGGGAATGGTGACTTGAGGTTATAGTCTATCATGTTCAGACAGCTTTCCTGAGCTCTGCACAAAATGGAGGGCTCCCTTTTCTTAGTTGGGCTTCTTCTCTACCTGTTCTGGGGATCCTGGCCCCAAAACTTCTATCTGAGGAATGTCACATAATCCTTGAAGAAGTTACAGGTTAAACTTCTTTGGCTGTCTTTTGATACATATGAGGTATCCCTAGGACCTTTAATCTCAGCTAATGAAACTTCATCTTAAGAAAAACCCCTTTCTACGCTCCAAGGTTCATATATATAGCCCTTGATTCAACCTGAATGAAGTATATATGTATAAGCTGTTTCATTGACTATCCACTAAAAGAGTGATTTTCTAAAAGAGGTGTAACACTGAAGAGCTGAAACACTGAAATCTTTGTTTCTTCCTCCCACTTCCAGTCCTCATTCAAGACTTTACTGCATCCTTTCCTGCTCAGGGTTCATCTGGGCCCAGACATCCCAAATCAGAAAGTGAAAAAATGAACCACAAAATCTCACTCCAGAGCTAAGGGAAGCCACAAAAGCAAAGTGTGTAGCAAGAGTGTCTAGAAAGAAGGTCCATAGAGGCCATTGTGTGAAGCCCCAAGATGTTGAAGATATAGCTATAAGCCTATGGGGGCCGTGGAATAGAATGGGACATTAATAGAACACTAACTAAGATACCATGGATCTAGATGAATCGTTTTCTAGAAAGCTGGAGATGAGAAAGGTAAGCCTGACATTCAAATGTGAAACAGGAGCTGGGATGGAAGGTGGAGGGTCTTTACGGTTTAGAATCACCACTGCTTTCCTTATTTCTACATTTAAGAAAGCCAATTGTTAAAAAAAAAACAAGCTATAAAATGTACCAGGAGCCTAATGCAATTTATTACTAAACTCCACATTTTCTTAATGTCTTCTTTAATAGATGCAAGAGGGTATTTTAATAAAGTTAAGCCCCTACATAGTAAACATACAAATAAATGGATAGAGTTTATAGACAGACTGAGGAGAGATGACAGATATTAAAAACTTTCCTTGAGAAATCATGCCACAGTTATGATTCTCCCTAAAGTGGTTAGCACAATGGCCAATTAGCATTTGTCAGCAGTAATATAAGCCCTCATGATTTCTTGAGCATTTTAGATATTTAACAATACTAGCATGAATGAAGATGATTTTTTATTTAGAATCACCGTCACATACTTTTATCACATGTATCTAGTTTGGAAAATAAAATGAAAAGTGGGCTAACTCTTAGAATATTCGTTCCTATTCTGGTGTAAATATCAGTTTGATTAACACTAGATCCTTTAAAAACGCTCTGTGACCAGAGGATTCCAGGAAAATAGCTACTCAAGCCTCCCTCCCACTGAGTCCATATCTTCAGGACCACCCTGAATGCCAGAGTTATCCTCAGACACTTCTCAGTTGTCACAGTGGAATAATCATTCCAGGGGATGTAAAACAGATTTTTAAAACACAACAGTTTTTAGCTTCCATTGTTTTGACTTAATTTTCAAGCATCAAAAAGTAAAGAACCACATATTCACAGGAAATTATAGTGTCCATTCATATGCATAAAATTAAAAATCTGTAAGCCTTGGGTTTTATATCTGTGGAGCGAACCAATGTATCTGTGAGTAGAATTTCAAGACAAATCTCATGCCCATATTGCTCAAGTTCATACATTTTCCCTGGTAATACCCAATAGCTATGATTTCCATGGGATTTCTCTGGAGCTAGTCACTCTAAGTGGCTTGGGGTTGAAGTAAGGGTAAAAAGGGCAGAAAGGATAATTCTCTGTAAACTCCTTGCATTAAAGGAGAGGTGAGCTAAGTGTGAAATGGAGGGAGAAAGGTACTGTTTAGGTTTCATGCTTTAATCTAGAAATTATCTAAGTGTGAAGAGCAGGAGAGAATGTTCAGGGCAACCCCCAGATTGCCACTTAGTGAAGAGGTGTGAAGTGTGAACAATCCTTCAGTTCAAGTTCCTTCTGTTATAGACACAGCTGTGGATTCTGGTACCCACCGGGTCCTGGAGCTCATTCAGAGGGATGATGACATGTTTGTTCTATATATTTTTCCTTGTGAAACGTAATTTGTCCTCTAAGCCTTATCATATAAATGGTCCCATCAGAACAGTGGTGTGGCTGACTGCCGGGCAATGGACATAGATTTGATGTTCAACTTCTGAAGCAACTGTATGTTTCCCAGGACAAGTGCTGATCACTGCTGTATTGGCTTTGGGTTCACCTTCCACAAGGACAAGCTGAAAATGTGATAGCTTAATAGAAACATAATTGTTTAAAATTTTTATAAACAATATTGAGGATCAAATAGTACATTAACACCCTACATTCAGAAGATGATGTTCTAATTCTTTTTTAGGTATGCTTTGCTTGTATGTGTGTCTGTGCACCATATGTGTATCTGTTGTCAGCAGAGACCAGAAGAGGGTGTTAGATCCTTTGGAACTGGGGTTATAGATTGCTGTGAGGTACTGTGTGTCCTTTGAATTTAACTGAAAACCTCTGAAATAGTAGCCAGTGCTTTTAAGTGCAAAACCATTTCTCTAATCCCATGATTTTCTAATAGTAACATTTGGGTTCTTAATAAAGCATTGCAGACAAAGTATTATCCACCCTATCCATGTTTTTATAGAAGCAAGTACTTTCTTCATATAAAGGGAACACTGATCTCAGTGGGCTGTCTTTTCTCAGGGCTTCCTTTCTCACTGGGTCGGTGAGTACATCAGGAGAGGCCTGTCCTTCAGGAGAGGCCTTCCCTTTAGGTCCTCCATTCATAGAACAGAACCCCAGCTGGCCACCAACTCTCAGTTCCTCACTTGCTATTCCTTACAGCTTCTCAAGGCCATGGTCATTCAGTTGGATTTTAATAACCTTGAGGCTTATGAGAAGACCAGTGTAATCTACATTTGCATAGCATCTTTGGTAGTTTATAGCATCACAATAGTTATTTTATTATAGAGCAAGCAGAAAGGGATATGGAGAGATTACATTTAAGTGTGTGTCAGCAGACTTCTTACTGGTTGCTGGAAAGTTGCTGTGGTTTGTAATGAAATACTGTCCCCTCAAAACACATGCATTTTAATATGTGGGGCATGGTCTCCCATTAACCCTGGAGCCAGGCGGCTATGACCACTCCCACAGTACTGGGGGTTCATGTCTAAATGTATTTGAAATAGAATAAGTTGGAAAAGATCAGTTATTAGATACTGCTTTTACTGATTTATTTTGTGGTTTAAAGCACCACTTTTATACTGCTTACTTGCTCTGCATGTTCACTTGCTACCTGGAGCATAGTGACCTGGAGGTATCACTGAAACAATGGCTTGTCACCCCTAACAATCTGCTGACTGCATCATGCACATCTGTGAAGTTTCCTTTGCTTGCCTATCCCACCTTGTGGTTTTAGAGTATAAAATGAGAATCAAACCTGCTGGCTGAGGACCTTCAGGAACTATCCTGGCTTGAGTCCACTGGGGCCATCTCCTGTCTTTCACTCTCATTTGTGCCTCCTGTGTCTCAGAGTGTTTACTCCATAAAGACTCCAACACATACCAACACCAGCTCCTACATGGGTTCTGGGGATTTGAACTTCAAGCTTCGTGATTTCACGACAAGTGCATTTATCCTTTGGGCCATCTTCCGAGCCCTGTATTACTAATTTTTTAACCTTTTAGATTTAAGCTAAACTTATCGATCCATGTTGCGATCTTTCTTGGTCTTCAGATCTTGTTGTGTCAGGCCATCTTCTCCTTATCTTCATGACTAATGAAGCATGAAGCCTGCACTGGGTTTTCTGGACTGTGTTCCCTCTTCTGTGCAATTGAAAATTTAGATCACCTTGGCCTAAATACAGTAAGGACACTTGCTGACCCTCGGGCACTTTGACAGGACTGGTTGCTTCCCCTGGGTTTTTTTTTTTTTTATTGGTTTCATACAAAGAACATCCATTGTTATTTATTAAAAGTTGGTTGAAATCTAGGCTGTGATAAATTACAGTTTCACGAACTAAGAATAGCCTCATCTTTTATTAACAACCATTAGGACTCTCAATTTAAAAACTACGAAATTCTTAAATTATGATAGCAACAACTATCAAATTTGTGTTTTGTAAAAAAAAAAAAAGGCACAGCTTAAGAAGTATAAATGATATTAACCAAATTTGGACTGCATTGCATTATATTCTTACATACAATTACAGGTCAAGTGTCTCTTTCTAACTACTTGTGATGTATAAATTCAAATGCTATAGATAAAATTAGTTAAAATAATTGTTATATGTATTATTTTATTACAATGCAAAGGAAAACATTGTTATTAGTGTATAAAAACACAGAACTTGCTATATTCCAGATAATCAATATAACACAACATAACTTTTATTCAGCCACTTGGAAAATATTTATAATAGACCTTATCAGAGATGTTGATAAATATCAAAGGAAATGGAAAACAGAAACAAAGCATATACTCACAGAATTCAACTGTATGGAGAAAACTGAAAACATGTTAAGTCAAATATATAGTGTATGAGACATGGTAAGTCATGAGAGAATACAAAGGAGGTTCTGTCCAGAGGAGACAGCATCTGCAGTAGTATGATTTAAATATAAAAAAATCAATCATTGTGTGAAGCTGCCATGATGATTATAGATTGAAACTCTGGAAAGACTCAACAGTACCAGCTGCACAATTGCACTCTGCATGGGTAACACGGGTTGTATAGAGGAGGAAATTGTGTGACAGAGTCAGAAGAGGAACCTGGTAATAATCTAAATAGTCACGGTTGCTTTAAAAGCTCTTCTAAGAGTAAGTGCTCCCTTCCCACATTAGTACAGATAGTTACAGATATCCATTGTACTTCAGTCTCTGGGCTTTTCCTCACATGTCAATACATAGTCGCACCAACAGTGTACAAGAAGTTCTCCCCCCCTCAATAATTGCAGAGGTCATCCATGTATCCTTAGCTCTTTACGCGTTATACACCTGTTATAAAAAAGTTATTGGGTCAGTTCACTGTTAGCAGCAAATGAAAATGCGATATTTTAGCATCCTTCAACTTCACTGGTTTTACTTATTTCTTTTAAGATTTAAAAAACACTTTGGGCTTCTTGCAAGTTTTCTGTAAAGACGGTCCTGAGTGCTGATGGATATATGCTTATTTATTTTCAGTCCTTATTTAGACATTTGCCTCCCTTCCCTTCTCCCTCTTGTTCTGGCACTGCTCCAGCCCCACTTGCTCCAGCCCTGCTCGCTCCAAGACATTTTTTATGAGGGCAACCCAGGCTATATAAAGAAAGATTGAGACTATTGCACCCTCAGATTGTTATCCGTTCTGTTGATGTTGAAGAGGGTTGCTGTTTATTCTTCTTTAAATGTATAGAAAATTAGCTACTGATAGCAATTTGTTGTCATTTTCCAGTTGACACTTGTTCAACTTCCTTCCCCCTTCCTTTTACTCTAAGTTCTTCTCTTCTTCCTTCCCTTGTTACTTTCTTGTGCTGGAAATAGGACACAGTGCCACCAAGTTCCTAGAAAAGGCTATCTATAGTATTGGAGAAGGAGAAAATGAATGAGTTTCCATCAGTCTCACCAGGAGAGTGGAGTTCTCTTGGCTTCAGGAGACAGTAGAAACCAGGAGAGGAGTATTAACACTTTGTATGTGCCTCAGTTAAATTTCATAGCCTGTATTCTGTATTCAAAGTCTTCATCTGACTACCTATAATAACTGTAAGGATCTTCTATTCATCCTTCCCCAGCTCTAATCCCAAAGTAGTCACTGTCATCATCCTGACCTTACCAGAGACCACAGAAGCCACTAGCCCACTGATCATCTCAGAGATGGTAGGAACATTTGAGAAACTAGATATTAACCAACTTTCTAGTGATCTGACAATTATAATAGCCACCGTCAACCCTTCACACAAGGTTATACATTTGCCACTTTAGTTTAAACAGATACCTATGCAGTTATTTAACCCTTATTACTGTCAGATCTGGAGAATGCCTGTGAATATTTATATCAATAAATACCAAAATTAGGATAAGCATATCCTCACTCAGAGTGTAAGAAATCAGGAGGTACTGAACCATGGAGGTGGCTAGCATGCATTGCTTTTAGTCTCTGTCTTCATGCCATTGAGTCCCAGGGTAGCTCTGAGAGCCAGTGATCCTAAAAGGCATATTACCCAGTCTTTTGAGCTCTGCTGTTTTTGGCCTCTGTACACTACCTCATGAGTTCATTGACAACATCTGGAAGCCCCCATTTCAACACTACAATGTGTCTCTGGGCCTTTGAAATACAGAGCATTTTTGTGTTTCCTTATTGAAATTTATTAGCATGTTATCCCCAGTGACAGACTCATTCAGCCAGATACCTTCCTGAGCGGACGCTTTGAAAGGCACAGGATTAAACTGCTCATTTGTCTCCTGTCTACAGCGACTTTTCTAAACTAATGGCCTCATATCCATCTTCGGAAAGTCAACAAATGGCTGTCAGCCATTTCCTTCAATCTTGGAGCTCGTTTCATTATCTTCCACGGATAATTCAGTCAGACAGTCCATATGATGTTTAATATCTCTTTAATTCCAAGACACATTAAAACGGAAGTTCCAGGTGTGGTGGTGCTGAAAATGTCAAGCCTTGAAAGAATGTGTTTGATGACAACAGTAAACATGATCCTAAACATAGAACAGATGCACCGGGGACCGAAGGAGCTTTTAGAATGTGGGCTGCTAGTAACCTAATGTTCAAAAAGTAAATTATCAGATGGAGTATCACTCAAAGTTTTCAGTTAGAATTCTACTGACTATTTTATGTAAGTCTTTCAGAAACTTAATGGCAGACCAGGCATTATTAGGTTTGTTTTGCTGATACTGAGTACTTCCATTGACTTACTTCATTTTGGTATTCTGAACACAGTCCACTTCTTTATCCAGTAACTGGTTAGTGGTTCTTTGAGAAAAATTTACCCTTGGTTACTGTTTATGACAATATTCCAGGAAATTCCAAATGCTTTTCCAACTATTCCACCAATATATAACATTCTTAATAGCTACAAGGGGATCATCAACACGTCACAATTCAGCTCTTCCAGACCTCAAACCACCATAGTGACACTTCATGTTCACTGTGCCTCCCCAACACTGAGTGCCTGGTTGCTAAAGCATACATATCAAACAAAGCTTTGGCTGGGCATAGGAGCACCCAAAAGCTAGAGACACTGAGGCAGGAGGATCTCAAGTTGAAGGATGGCCTGTGACAGTGTATATTAGAAAAAGTCACCAGGGCTGATGAAATGAACCAGTAGATATAAAACCCTTTCCACCAAGTCTCCTGATAGCCTCAGTGAGGTCCTCAAGACACACATTATAGAAAAAGTAAACAGACTCTTCTAATCTGTGTTCTTTTCTTCACAAATCCACTGTGGCACAGGCAAATACACACACACACACACACACACACACACAGAGAGAGAGAGAGAGAGAGAGAGAGAGAGAGAGAGAGAGAGAGAGAGACTCCCACAGAACAAATTAATATAATTTCTTACCTATATAGAAAAGGGGAAAAATGAATTCATAAGAGCTCTCATATCACTCTTAACTTTGCTCTTTCTCTACCCTGGACCATCCTTCTCCACATCCAGGCCATCTCTCACCAGGACGAGCCCCACTACTTACCCTCATCTTCTCCACCACCTGACTGATCCCATACATGGAGACAATTTCAGAAACAAACCAGGCCTCTGCCGTGCTGGGTGGCAGGCAATGTCTTTCAGGTGACTGTTGGCCTGTAAACAGCTGACCTCAATCACATCATCCAGCTTTACTGGGGACTTCTCATCCCAAATCCGCATTTTGTTGAATACTCAAAGTTAATGTTTCATCTTCCCTAATAATATTATTTTTTTCTGTCTGTAGCCTTCCCTCCCAACCTTCACTTTCTGGTTCAGTGTTGTTCTATCCATTGTTAAACATGCCCTATCCAAAGTAACTTTTGGAGGGGATCCAAGGCAAAGCCTCTTCTTTCACATTTCTATCATCTCCAGTGTCTCCCTTAACTCTGCGGATACACAGTCATGCAGAGAGCCTTGTTTGAATGTATCTTGCCTGGACAGAAACCCCATATCCTGTGTGTTACTTTACCACTCGTGGCTGTAAGATCATTTTGAAAGTAGAAAACATAGGCAAGTGTTCCTACACTGAGAATGCACATCAAGGATACAGTGGGGTCTTTTCACTATTGTGAATACAACATAGAATGTGCTTTTACACTAGATCCAGCAAGCAATGAGGTCTCTTTGCCCAACAGCAGCATCCTCTTGCAGTAGTGTTTAGCACTAGAATGTGAGGATGGTTCAGAGGCCCAAGAGGGTATAAGCTTTTACAGTTCCAATAAAGTGTCCAGGGACCACTGTCCTCTTTGTGGTCTTTCACTGAATTTAGTGTTCTATGTGGTATGGCACTCTGTTAAATTTGTATTTTGACTTGTGATGCAGTGAGCTATGTTAGATAAGAATCTTCACCCACATTGTGTTGTGGTTTTCATCAAGGTAACATTTCCAAGTAGGCCCCTGTGATAGCAGAGTTAAAATGAGTTGTGGCCAAAGTCATCCATTCTTCATTCATCAGAAATGTCAAGACTACATTTGCTGATGACATAGGACTGCAGATTCTTTCTCTGAATTTGGCAACCTGTTACCTTCACTGACGCTCGGGATTTAAAAGTCTCAAATGAACATAACAGGAAGTTAAGGAAAGCATATCTGACCCTCCCTTTGAAGCTGTGGGAAGACACGGGTTAGTATTCTGAGAAACCTCGAGGCATGTGTTTTGAAAACAAGACGAGAGAAGGTGACAAGATTCATAATGGAATGTTTTTTTTTTCCCCCTGGACAACCATGGGTAAAAATAAGTTCTGAAGGAAAGTGTGTCTGTGGCAGTCACAGATTATGAGTAATGGAGCAGAAGGTATTATTTCAGGAGGTTAGTGATACTAGAGGTGCATGATGGGAAAGTTTTTAGAATGAAGTGAAGAGTTTGGAGGTTGATGTAGAAGATCCATGGGTGCTTATGGTTCCTTAGACCATCAGTGAGGTGGATTTCTGGTGATTGATTCCATTGGATCAGAGACAGACTGTAATCAGGGAAACCAGTTGAAACTCAATTCCTTTGGTGGCATTTACAGTGATAGAAACTCCATTAAACATAAGAAAGGACCTTCAGACAGATGTGATTGAATTCTGGAATAAGCTTTCATGAGAGTGTGACATAAAGGCCCCAGAGATCTCCCTGGATGCAGACCGTGGCATGATGAAATATTCTCAGAGCCCCGAGAGACCAGTAAACAACAGTTGCCAAGACAATTTGACAATGTGCCCTGACTATCTTGAAATTCTAGAACACTGGAATGTCCCTGAAGGGCTTGCTGGGCAGCCTTGAATAAGCAGGACTTGGCAGGGAGTGTGTGAAATAGCTCCAGGAACAAGCCCTAGACAGAAGGCGGGACTGTTGCCATCAAGCTAGAAATGGGTTTGTGTAGAAGCTGGGCAGACAGCACTTATCTTGCCATTTCTCTTGAAATGAGTTCCTTCTACCAAAGGTAGAAATTAGATAGGAATTCAGATTGTTAAGTGCAATCTGCAGTAACAACTTACAGGCATAATGACTGACTCTAGGGAGAAGGCGCTATACTCTACCAGGCCAAGCAGGAGTTCTCCTCTGTGTTTATACCCTTAATGGTCTGAAAAAGCACATCCCAATAACATTGAGAAAAATAAATTATATAATTAGCAATATCAGTCTGTTTCCTTATTAACCATAATAGCTTTATATTAAAATCATCTGTCTTTTGTTGTATTAGAACCCAGCAGTAATGCATCTATACTAGTGCCTGCTCCAACAGTTCGGAATACATCATTTGAATCCTACTTCTTGGCAAAATTGGTATACTGCTCATTTCGCTCCCTCTTACAATGTGTGATATGTTTGGGAGATGGAGGATGGGGGCAGCATTCAGACAACTCAATTTTCATGATGTTGAAAGACACGAGAGCTCATGTAACCATCAGAGAGTCACTCGCTGAGCTGCTCTGTAGTTTTCCCTGAGACAGCCATCCCCATGGCCCTGCAGTCTCCTGAAGCAAAGACAGCATCTTATTTCATCCAGTTTCTGACAAGGCAAAGAATTCTGAGCGTTGAGCTTCCTGTGGACTCTCGCCATGGTTTCTTCCTTACGGATGAGCAGGAGCTCATAAAATTATCTCTATTATTAAAATTCCTGTCTCATGAAATAATTAATATGTCCTTAGCAATATTGAAAACTCACCTTTATTTATTGTGTCTCTCTCCCTTCCCCAGTACTGTAGGAACCTGGCCTTTCTTCTAATGGCACATTGTTTTTAAGAGTAAAATATAGATAATGATTGGAAAAAGCTTCATCATTGCCAAACCTAGTTTGGACACCAGTCCTAAAGCCATTTGCCCTTCTTATCTGGAGTCCAAGTAGCTCAGATGCATCAGTGAGTCTTTGAATGGATTTGTGCCCATTTAATCAATTTCTTCCAGAGTTATACCTGGGTATCCATGGCATTAACAAATATAGTGCAGGGAAAACTCAGCAGGAAGTTGTAAAACCTAGAGTTCTGGGGTTAGGAGCTTCCTTATAATTGTTGTCTCAGGTCTCCAAGACCTGAAATTTGAGGAAGTAAATCCTCAATCATAGAAACAGGGATGTAAGAAAAGGAGACCTCAGATGCCCTGGAGTCCAGGGAGGAGTTGAGACATACCTGAAGGATACTCAGTCTGACCCTGGGTCTGGGAGAAGAACCAGGCATACCTAAAGAAGGCTCCATCTGTTCATTGACCTAGATGGAACATTAAAACTTACATTTCATGATACTGCAGTGAATGGCCCTTGGAGGTACAACATCCAGGAATGGGCTGAGTCTGATGAAGCCTTCCTGTTCCTGCAGCTGAACACCAAGGCATTTTCCTTGAATCTGCCTTAGGTCACCTTTTAACCCCTGTGGTTATGTTTTTGTTCTGGCTCCTTCTACAAATGTAGCAAAATAATGGAATTGTTCTGGGGGACACAAAAGTTACAGATGAGCTGGAATGTCCAGCAAAGACGACTGAGACAACCATCTTAGTCTTCTGACTTAGCCTTAGCTAAGGATGATCTCACTTCTACTAGTCAGCCATTTTCCAGGCAGGCCTCTCTGAGGTCCGCTCTTTCATTCTTTTCAGTACTCATGTGCTGCTACAGAGAAAACTCCAGAAGCTTTTTGATGTTCCTACTACCTCTCTTCGTAATGGGAGAGATTTGCTGCACAGTATATCATTCTTCACCAGGCCCTACAGAGCAACACAGATCCAAAAGGGGCCTTGCCTGAAGAGGAACCAAACTGTGGTGTTACCCATTGTGGTTCTGCTGCTCACCTTGCCACTGGGGTGTTGGAGCTCTGCTTGGGGAGGTGAAATGCAAGGGCACTAGGTTACACTCCTTTCTCCCTGTTGGGGTGCCTGGTTCACAGGATACCATCAAGCCTCTCAGGGGACACTAAACACAGCCTAAGAGAGGGGTCCTGGCTCATCTTTGAGAAACAGCATAAGTTAGGATAGAGGCTGTGGTTTTCAAACTCTTGTTCACCCAGCCAAAGACTTAATTTTCATCCTCAGGATGATACCTATAAACGTGTGGTATTAGTTAAAATTTCACAACAAATCCAAGATAGACTTTTTATATTATTTTTAATTTTATTGTTGTTATTGTTATTATTATTATTATTTTGCAAGTCAGTAACCATCACATTTTGCGTCTAGGCTTCATCATAGCCCTTTGCACACACAGGCAGGCAGTACTTTCTTTGTTGCCCTTATTTTGAAGACATATTTTGACAGATGTTTGAAAGTTTGACCCTCTTTGGTTCCAGATCAGTTACTTCTTACGGTAGGATGCTATTCTTGGAAGACCTTCTTTGAGAAGAGAAGTAATGAACAGAGCAAAACCAAAGGTTCCTTCTGGTCAGGGATTCTAGAACCTTTACCTCATGTTTGAACAAGTGAACGTATTAATGAATGAATGTCAAGAATTTCTACAAATGTCTCGGGATGAGACCAAAATGTTTTTCTGACTCCCGGACAAGAATTGGTAATTAGAAAGATTAGGAAGGAATTATCTTGGGATATTTATTTATCACAGAGCGGCTGATGTTGGCTAGTCCAGGTCACATGTGGTCCTTAACACACCTCTAGTCTGATCGTGAATGACAGATCCATGCTTCTAATAATACTGTCTCTTAAACCTTTGGAATCAAAATGAGTGGGAGAGACTTTGGCATGCTCCACTACTAACTCATACTTAGCTAGGTATTTCTCACAAATAAAGCTAAAATGAAGATCTACTAATGATTGTGGGGCAGTCTAGTTGAACAAATTTTTTACAGAGGAAATAAACAGATCTAAACTACCGCATTGAAGCAATTCGCCTAGGATTGAACTTTGGCATTCTTTCTAATTATAAATTTTATTAAATATTAAATATGTATTTTTATAACATTTAATGTCTCATTAAGGTCACAAAATGCATATAAATTTTGTTGACTGAAATCATTAACTTTTAAAGGCCTATGATCAAATCGAGTATTTTTTCTGTTTCCAACAGAAATTGTCAAGTTGGTATTTTCTGTACAGGATCAGATGTCTGGGTCAGATGATGGACAGATCACTATGGTAACACACAGATATAGAGAGAAGTTATTTTGCACAGTGAAATGCATAGAAGTGAGGGCGTGCTCTAAGGGTTGCAGATTTCTATAGTATTTCAGCTTGTTATTAGCTAAAGGGCTTTGAGAATGTTTTTAACCTCTCTCAACCACTTTTTCTCTCTATGAAATGGTGACAGTAAGATGTGTGCATTGAGTATGGAGGAGTTTCTGTGCTCATTACCAAGAGCTGTAACATGCCTCCATTCGGTCAGGTGCACCCCTGTGAATTCACAGGTCCCTGTGAATTCAGGATATTGCTAGGTTGCACAGGGAAGGCTCTGTCCTGGTGTCTTTGGATTAAATACAAAGTTAGGATGCCATGCTTCCTTAAACATGCATTCTAGATTCCTTAAACACACATTAAGCACCTTATGTATATGGCTATATTGCACTTAAAGTGTAATTTTCCTCCTGGAGGTTTTCATCAAGGTGGCAACATCTGCCAGTCGTTGGTTTGCCTGCTTCCTTTGTATAAAACATAATTGGTTTTCTTTTCTTTTTTTTCTTTTTTTTTTTTTTTGCTAAGCAAAGAAACAATCGAAAATATGGTCAGAGCTGGGCAGTGGTGGCACACACCTTTAATCCTAGCACTTGGGAGGCAGAGGAAGGCGAATTTCTGAGTTCGAAGCTAGCCTGGTCTACAGAATGAGTTCCAGGACAGCCAGGGCTACACAGAGAAACCCTGTCTCAAGAAACAAAAAAAAGAAAGAAAGAAAGAAAGAAAGAAAGAAAGAAAGAAAGAAAGAAAGAAAGAAA
>NW_021604615.1:11062888-11071356 GCF_004785775.1 Grammomys surdaster | reverse complement strand
AAAGAAAGAAAGAAAGAAAGAAAGAAAGAAAGAAAGAAAGAAAGAAAAAAATAAAAAAGAAAATATGGTCAGAGCAAGAAGGATTGATTTGATACTGGAATATCATGAGTTTTGTTTGTTCATTTTAGTATGTTTCACATCCACAGAACAGTTTATATCCTAACTTCTCTTCCTTTCCCCCTCACTTCCTTGATTCTTAATGTGTGCTCTGTGTGTGTGTGTGTGTGTGTGTGTGTGTGTGTGTGTGTGTGTGTGTGAAGTGCCTGTGGAGAACAGAAGTCACCCCAGGTGTCACTAGTTAAGATGCTTTGTGTGTTGTTCCAGGTTCTCTCATTGGCATATAGCTCACTGGTTTGACCTGACTGGATATTGAGCCTACTCTCTATAGATCTGCCTGCTGCCCTCTTCTTTGCCTTGAAATTGCAAATAGGAGCCAGCATACTCACCTTCTATTCTTGATTCCAGGGTCCAAACTTACTCAGGTCCCCAGGCATGAAAGGCTAGCACTTTACTCACTACATTTTCCCTCCAGGGTCTAGAGTATTTTTCTTCAACCCTTAGTCGAGACCATAACCTCCTTCTCAATTCATTTACTGGACACAATGTGTTTGTTGTTTCTTTTATCCTACTTGCTCTCTAAAGCAGTCTGCACTTCTTCTTGGATTTGATGAAAAAGTTAAGTTATTCTCAGTACATCCAGACTAGGATGCCATTTTCCAGGAAGTCCTGGGATTTTGAATTAGTGTGTCTAATTGTGGTTTCTTATTTGTTTCTGGCAATAGCAGATCTTATTTGAATCAGATATGTGTGCAATTCAATGTTATCTGTTTATTTTGTTTTCATTTTTTATCTTTAATAGTTTTTAATTTTGCAGTCCAGTCATTATCCCCCTCCTGGTCCACCCTCTAACCATTCCCCATCCCATTCCTCCTTCTCCATCTCCAAGAGGATGTCCCCACTCCACCCCACCCCACTCGGCCTCCCCACTCCCTGGGGCCTCAAGTCTGGAGGGTTAGGTGTATCTTCTCTCACTGAGGCCAGACCCGGCAGTTCTCTATTGTGTGTATGTTGTGGGCCTCATACCAGCTAGTGTATTCTGCCTGGTTGATGACTGAGCGTCTAAGAAATCTCAGGGGTCCAGGTTAGCTGAGACTGCTGGTCTTCCTATAGGGTTGCCCTCCTCCTCAAATTCTTCCAGCCTTTTCATAATTCGACCACTTTAGCTGATGGAGGCACCTGGGCAAGTAGAGTCTAAAAAAGAGGCTGAATAAGGTCTCATGCAACAGACAACTTTATTAAGAGCATAAGACCATTTATACTCTGAGGGTTAAGAAGACTCACTTGAATAGAGCAGACAATCTCAAGGACAAACTGCACCTGGCAAAAACATAGTTTTCCATAGATGCATATGAACAAACAATGATAGCCAGTCCTAATGAATAATCTGAAGTAAACTCACTCTTATCTGCTACACCTGAGAGGAGCAAAATAAGTGCATTCCAAGAAGAATTCCATGGTTTTGAAGACACTAAGATCATACGACTCTTACTCATTTTCTTGCAGTGTTCTCCCAAACACTCAGAATTCCTCTCGCACAACTTTATTCTTAGGCCATGTTCCAAGAGTAGTCCCATGACATTCTTTGCTCAAATTAAGAAAAATACTTTCAGTTTGCTGAAAGCCACAGGATCTATGCCAATACCAATCATGCTATGCTGTGTTCTGGCATGTAAAGGAAATCCCCTTTGTCTACTGTTGGCAGCATGGTAAGAAGAATGCATATCTGGGTCTCATCGCCTGTCAGTGCTGAGAGTTTTGACAAAGCAAAATTCAACCAGACTATTAACTATCTTAGAAGAAAAATATACAGATTTGAAAAAAAATAAAAAAAGAATATTTGGGGAACATTGAAAATCTTGAAATTGAGTCATTGTGAGAGAATAAATTAATATAGAGTCAAAGATTTGACACATGTAATTAATGTGACTTCAAAGTTAGGAAGAAATTGAACATACCAAGATATCTGGACTTTAGGGACCTGAAAAAAATAAAGATGCTTTAAAAAATGTTGAGCAGGTGATATGGTACCCCACACCCAACTGAAAGATAGATCTTGAGGATGTGGGAAGGAGGTCACTGTGTATAGTTTTCAGTGTATTCTTCACAGTGACCATCTGAGTAAACCACAGAGCCTGGCAGAAATGAAAATTTCCAGACCTGCTATGGAAAACCCAGAGTGATTCCAAGCAGTCTGTGTTTGAAGGAATCTTCCAAATGAAACTCAAGTGTCACTTCAGCTGAAGACACCAGCATTAGTGCACATGCCCGTCATGTATCATGGGTGTTCACCCCACTTGGACAATGAGTACACCATATAGTGTTTGCTACCCAGCTACTAGGTTAACTTCAGCTCTTCTAGTATACCAATTTATTGACCAAACATATAAAGAACCTAGCTCTACATGGCTAATTCAATTTCTTAAGATAGAGATAACATTCTTTGTATAACACTACTCATCTCTTAGTTTCCTGGCATAGATATTTCTCTATTTATGTAAAAGAAAAGACTAGTAGTGCCCTGAACAAGGTGGAAAGTATTTATATGAAGAAAGTTGTGTGAACATATTGTTTGTTTTACCCACTATAATTCATGTTTTAAATGGAACGACTCATTCCTAATATCCTCCTCAACTTTTTTAAAAGATTCTCTCTTCTCCCACATAAATGGGGATGGACCCTGAGGCAATGGGAACACAGAAGATCAAGTCTCCTGAGTATGTGCCAGCATCTCCCTTAACTTAAGCATCACATATTCAAAGTACCCATCAAGCATCTACTTTGAAATCATTTAACCCTTAAATTCCCAAACTGTGTGGCACTGTTTCCAGAGCTGCTCAGAAAAGCAGAAGCACAGAGACCACCTTGCCTTCCATCACAATTCTGATTTTATGAATTTTATGGCCTTTCTTACATGCTTTCATGTTTGAAGCACAAGCCTGGGCCTATTGCTGGAAAAATGCTAGTCTGTCTCTGTGGCTAGCAAGTATGTCACTACAACCAAGTTTAATGATATTGCATGGAAGGCAGGGGCTGACTTAACTACACGTGGTGGTAGGCTATTAGTCAGTATCTCCTCAATAAAAGAATATCCAAGTACTACAGTGTACAGACATGCAGAAAGTCCTTGCAGCTCACAGAGGTTACAATTTAAAAAAAAGCACAATAAACATAAATATTAAAATACTTACTTACACAACTGCAAAGCAGCAAAGCCCAGAATCCTGAAATTGAAGAACCTGTTGGCTTGCAGGACGTTGGGGCTCCCCTGTGTTCTAACCATTACATATGTTGGAGTGGAGTTGGGTCATGAGCCGGAAAATGTCACTAACCGAAGCAATCCAAATTTGCCAAACACAGTGGTTAACCACACACAAAGGAAAACGATATGCCAGAGCAAAGAAAAGCATTCTAGAAAGTCAGAATTGAAATCAAATGCTATCTAATATTGTATCTATTATGTGAACACCACAGCTTTCTGCTACTAACAATAGCATGTCCTTATCTCTTGAAACTAAAAATATCCATGAATTATAATATTCCTGGATACTGGTATACTGGCTTTTGATAGCAATAACAAAACTGTTATGTTAAACTTTGAGAGTGGAGCTTACACATGCCTCATCCTTACAGGTTAATTTATCTTGAATAGACTGAAGACACCTTTTCTTGACATAGAAGAATAAAATCAGCATTGAGTGATAACATAGACAAGGTAGGGCAGGTGGGATGTGAAAATACAGTCACATGAAAGTTGAACAGATGCCCCAATACTAGAACTCCAAATGTCTAAGCATCTCATGTAGGTTTCCTGTAAATGCCTGTGGGTGGCTCTCAATCTGGCTGAGCAGAGAAGAAAAGCAGGAGTGATAGACAGCAGCTATTATCACATCCAGGTAGTCACAGAATCTCATATTCGTTGGAGGACTATGAAGAGTGAAATGATTAGCATTGATGAGGCTTCAGTTTCCCAGATGCCACTGGGCACAGAAGGGCTGGAAATAAATAGGAAAGGCATGAGTGATCTTAGATACGGGCAATTAAAGTCGATAGGAATGCAGGGAGGGCTCAGCTATTGCTTCGTAAATATGCACAGTGATAAGGCAGCAGTTTGTGTAATTTAATACCCACAAAACCTTGAAAAGTAGATAAGTCTTCCTATTTACAAGAAATTTGTGCTTAGAGAGAGCCAATCATTTGCTCCAGGTTACAGACTTTTTGTTCATAGAAATGCTGAAATTCAAACATGAAAAAAATGTCCTTTTCTGGGCATTTTTTGGGGGACAGATGCTTAAGAGGAATAAAATGTCCTGAAAAATGGACTAAGGAAGGAGCTACTTGGAATTCAGACCTCTGGGCTCTTTAGAAGATCATCATGGCCTGTAACCTAGAATGGAAGCTCAAATAATGGAGGTGTGGTTAGCTTATTAACTGAAATATTAGCATGCCTGTTGAGAGTCTCCCTTTAGCTTCTACCATAGGAAGGTTCTAGAAAGTGACTGTGCTGCTTTTAGAAGCAGTAGTGCTTGCACATCACTGTAAGAGGCACAAAAACCAGATGAGAGAAATACTGGCAAGTAGCTAAAGGAGACATAGCTACCAAAGCCAGTGTGCAGGATGGAACCACAGCAATGCTTTGCCAAAGGAGGACATTTAAGCTCAAAGCTATGATTGGGCCCCCATCATACAGTCTAGGCTGGTATACTCACCTTTGAGTATCAATGCTTCAAGGTCTTATAAAACCCATCCACCTAGTAAAACACGAAGCCTCAGTAAGAACATACCCAACTCTTTGACATTAGAGGACTAAGCAGAGCTGTTGGGCCCTTGCAGGATGCATTTCTAAATTACAGGAATCACACATGGATCTACTTGAGTGACTTTCAGTAGATGTCTATTCAATGATCACCAAAGAGGCAGAGCATCAATGAAAAGATGTAGCTGCAGAAGAGTGTGTATTCTCCTAAGCCTATCTTGGTTCAGAACTGACAGCTCACACATGAGATGTATCTGGTGAGGAGAATCTGAAGATGAAAGTGGAAAACCAGAAGATGCATTAAGCCTGATGCCAGACTAAACAGCGGGTAATGAATATGTTGCTCTTCATTTCTCTTCAAACATTCAAAAAGTCAAGCTGGAGACCGAGTAGGTACTGATTGGTGGGTGACACAGCAACACTGATGCACAGGGAATGAAAGTTAGTGTGGGGGCATTAAGGGGACAGAACTAAGGCTGTGTGTAGAATCAATGCTATTGGATAAGTGGCTGAAATTGTCACTTCCACATTGTGAGGACATGGATGTTTGATATTTGTTGAGGTCTCGGTTTCTTGACAGAGTCATCTCAAAGACCTGATGAACTGGACTCCAAGTGGAAAGTTATTTTTTTTTAAATCACAGTGTAGTTCTTAAAATTTATTACATTGTTACTAAAATTTTGAAGAATTCCTTTATGGTCATCAGGTGATAATGGGCAAACTGGTTTCTCCTCTTGGAGTTTTTTATTTTCATTAATAAAAATCTTAAGAATGGAATTAAAGAGAATTTTATGAATAATTTTATTAGAGTTTAAAAGAAAAAAAGCAGCAAAGAAGCTGTAAATCTCACCAGCTCCCTAAAGGGGGATAATGGAGGAGGGAACAAAAAATTATATATATATATAATTTATATACAATTATATATAAGTATAACATATATATATAATGAAAAATATATATAATGAAAAATTATGTGTGTGCATGTATGTGTACATGTGTGTGTCTTTTGAGTTGGCATGGGCTTCCACCACACAGTAGCAAGCAGCCCCAAAGAGGGTATGGTGGGAGGTGCTTAGGTTCTGGCCAGCACCCAATAGAATGTGACAGGAAGAAGGGAAAGGAATAGAAATGTGGACAGACCCAGTATAGTGCCATGGCTACTTGGCTTGTAGAAGCTGAGCTGGGGCAGGAGCTTAGGGAAGGAAGATACAGTATCTCAATAAAGGGATAATTATCCTGCCTCTCTCTTTAGCATGGCTTAAGATGAAACTGCTGTCCTTGGAAGGTGATCCCTTAGCAGCATCAGTGATAAAGCCTAACTGGAGTGTTAGCTCTCTACCCAGGGTATAGGGTCTCTACTTGGCTAGAGGGTATTTTCCCTTAATGGATCTGTGATGACTAGTTTTGCCAACTTGACACAAGCCAAGGTGATCAGAGAACAGGGACCCTCAACTGAGAAAATGCCTCTATAGGATCAGGGTGTTTGCAAGTCTGTAGAGCATGTTCTTAATTAGTCATTGATGGAGTAGGATCCAGCCCATTTGGTGGGTGGTGTTACTCCTCGGCTAGAGTCCCTGGGTTCTATAAAAAAGCAGGCTGAGCAAGCCATAGAAGAGAAAGCCAGTAGTCAGCAGTCCTCCATGGCTTCTGCATCAGCTCCTGCCTTTGGGGTCCAATCCTTCTTGAGTTCCTGCCCTCAGTTCTTTTGACGATGAGCTGTTATATGGATGTGGGGATGAAATCAATCCTTTCCTCCCCAGTTTGCTTTTGGTCATGGTGTTTCATCACAGTGATAGTCACCCTATCACTAAGATTAAGATAGGTCTTTGCTTCAACTCTACTACCATTCTGAAGTTATGACATAACGAGACTAATAGAGGCTAATAGAAAGTTAACAGACTCAGAGACTTGGGCTTTGCTCCCTGTAGGCTGAGGCTACTTCTAGTTCTCAGATGATGACCTACTTATGTACACATCATTTGCAGCAATTTTCTCTGACCTCTGTCTTCAGAGTCTCCACATTTTGGTGCCAAGTGGCTAGGCAGGTTTGTGGTAGGTAGGAGGCTCAGGGTTGTCAGGATGGCTCCATTTTATCCCCTTTGAGCTCTGTCTGTAAAGTTATTGTTCAAAGGGTAAGATGATTGTAGGATTCTGTATACCAGGGGGAATTCTCCTGTCCTGCGTGATTAGCTTTGGATTTTATGTTTTCATTTCATGATTATATAAGTCTGTGTGACCACATGCCATATCGTCAGCACAGATGCCTTATTTGTATTGCATTTAAGATCCCACAGGCTGTGAAAGACACTGTTTTAATATCCTCAAGCTAATGAGAAAAGAGGTGGAGGCAAATATGCCTTGTCAATGACACATCTGAGCCAAAGGGAGGCAAATGATATCACACAGCTTTTCCTAAAAGAGATTTCTGCAACTTTGATAGACCCTCA
Organism: Grammomys surdaster; assembly: GCF_004785775.1. Lineage (NCBI taxonomy): Eukaryota > Metazoa > Chordata > Mammalia > Rodentia > Muridae > Grammomys > Grammomys surdaster. The sequence goes on along the minus strand of NW_021604615.1, from coordinate 11,064,096 downwards.
GGGGAGAATCACCAGCTTGATAAAGGATATTGATAATAATATTATTATAATGAGTCTGATGACACTGTAGTACAGCAGCACCTTAGGGCTGACAATTTAGCAGTGCTCCTCTTTTGCTTTGTGTGTCTGTGTGTCTGTATGTGCATGTGTGTGTGTGGTGTGTGCTGTGTGCTGTGTGCTGTGTGTAGTGTGTAGTGTGTGTAGTGTATAGTGTGTGTGTGTGTGTGTGTGTGTGTGTGTGTATCAAATGCATGTATGTACTCAGGACTGACTGTTTTTGCCACTGTACAAATAATTGCTGTACTCTTCCCTGGGAAAGACCACCTCTCCTCCTTTCCTATTCTCAGCTTTCCTCAGTTGCCTATAGTTCTTTGTGTAGGATTGAACCTCATGGGCTTTTCCCCATCTAGTTTGGTATGTTCATTGGTATCCTCCTTGTTCAGCTCACCTTTGGGTGGTCATATTTGTAAGACTTTATGGACATAGTTTCTGATGTTACTAGGGGACAACACAATCTGACAACAGAGTCCCCAACCCTCCAGCTCTTGCAGTCTTTCTATCCCTTTTTCCTCAAGGTTCCCTGAGCCTTATCTTATGCTCAAGAGGTTTATGTATCAATTGGAACTGGGCTCTTAAACCTTGCATTTGGATTGTTTGGGGTTCTTTGTAATGGTCTCTATCTGATCCAAAGAAGAATTTTTTTGATGATGGTGAAGATCACCTTATTTGTGGGTCAAAGGACAAGTGTTTTGATTGTTATTGGAGATTACGATGGCTTAGTAAATTAAAGGTTATTGATTCTTCTCTAATTACCATAACTTCTCCAGCACTGAGTAATTATCTAGGTCTCCAGTCTCAGACATTGTGTCTCTCCTGTTGAAAGGTTTTAATTCCAGTTAGAGAGCTGTAGACTATTGCCAAGATATGTGTGCCACTAATACATACCTTTAAAATTATTGTGTCATGCTGAGTCCTCTGCCTAAAGTGCATGAGTCTTCTGCAATAGGGACTTGCCTCTGACCTTTAGGTGGTAACCAAGGGCAACAGCAACAGGCTACATACTCTGGGAATTTCTAAGCCATAGTCAACAACTCAAAAGAGGCCTTCTTGTGTCTGGCATTGGGGCTTTTTAAAAAGTAGTCTTTGACTCTTGGAATGAGATAGATAGATAGATAGATAGATAGATAGATAGATAGATAGATAGATAG
>NW_021604615.1:11043107-11062878 GCF_004785775.1 Grammomys surdaster | reverse complement strand
TAGATAGATAGATAGATAGATAGATAGATAGATAGATAGATAGATAGCCAATTCTTCAATAGCTTGTTTGGTCATGTTTCTCCAACCTTTTTTTCTTAGTATGCAGTGCTTCAGAAGGCCTTATGAATCATTGTGATCATCAGCCTTGGGACTGTTGATTCTCTAAGTACAGTCCAGGAGAGCATGTAGAATCCGAAGCCTGGCTTCAATTTTGGGAGAGGAATTTCCAGAATGACTATTTTCAAACATCAATAAGAGACACAGTGTAAAAATTTTTTTTCTCATGGGCTTCATATTATTTCTTAACCAGTGTTAACTAAACTAAGGATCTTCCATTGGAGCCACTCACTGATGTATATCTAAGCTGAAGTCTCCAGAAATCTATACCACTTCAGTTATGGAAGCCTCTGTGTTCTAAAGAGTGGCAATTCTAAGTATTGTGTATTAATGCCAGGGTATATAACATATCTTATTTTATTCAGGGCTCACCTGAATATTCATTTTGGGAAGGTATACCTTCCCCTGTAACTCACATCCAGGTTACCTGGGGTAAATCTGTATTATTAATTTTGATCTAGCTTATCTGGGGAGAAACCCTGAGGCCCTGTAAAGCTCCAGAGTTAGAACCATAGCTCTCATTAAAAGAATAGTTTATGTGACACACTAGACTGTAGTGGATGTTCTTAGAATGCATGAGCTGTGAATTAATAAACTAAGAACATTCAAGTAGACAAACTAGAAAGAAACACAAACTTTAAAACTACTTTCGTATGTATAAAATAAGCATTAAAATTGTCATGAATTGCTTTCTGTAACTTTGCCAAATGAAACATGTTTGGATTTCAGAAGTAAAAGCCCCTGTATTCACACTGGATGTGTTTACGGTCCTTGGGGACCATATCTGTCTTAGAAGTAAAGGCACAGAACCAATAATACTGATTTTGCTTTCTTTCTGTTGAGATTTAAATCAAGTGGATCTATAATACATTAACAGCAGAAAGAAAACATAATTCAACTACAGAGTGCCCCATGTAGCATACAAATCAGCACATTCACCCCACCTTGTGTCTCACATTAGCACCTGTAATTTGAGTCACTAACCTATGGGGATAAAATTGTACATGAGTTAATATCACAAGACACAATTTCACTATCAGGCAACAGACAAATTGTTATGTTATAATCTACAATTGCAATTTAATAATCAATTTTTAAATTAATGCCACTTTCTTAACATAGAAGAAATATTACTGGCATCTGAGAATTTGTGACTTTGAAATGAAATCAATATCTGAGTGACTCATACTCTACACTCAATGTGTACATAGATGTCTTATCACAACAATATGAGTAGAATATTGGAAGTTAAATGAAAATGGCCCCATAAGCCTGTAATTTGAATGCTTGGTCCCCAGTTGGTGGAACTGTTTGGGAAGGATTAGGAGGGGTAACCTTATAGAAGGATGTGTCACTACAGATGGCTTTAAGGTTTCAAGAGACTCCTGCCATTCCTAGTAACTTTCTCTGCCTTGTGATTGTAGATCAAGATGTGAGCTCTCAGCTGTTTCTGCCTTTGCAATGCTTTTGCCCAGCTGTCATGTATTCTAACCCTTTAAAACTGTAAGCCCATATTAAACACTTTCTTTTATAAGTTGCCAAGGTCATTGAGAAAGCCTTGGCCATCTAATGATGCCTACTCTGGTATGCAGCCTCCAGGATACAAGTTCTAGATGATATCTCAAGGGCCCCCTCTGATGGAGGCTTAGACCCAAGGGGACTCAGCATGGAGTCTCTCAGTTCTACTCTTTATTATTCTGAAACTTGGTGTCACAATACACCACACATTTGTGTGCCAGCAACCCACTGTAATTCTAGGATTCATATGGCAGGTGCGCAAATACTCTTCTTTTTAAATAGAACCAGAACAGATCTTTGCCACAGAATCTAAATCAAGGTGCCTAAATATTTAACAGCCATGTGAACTTCTAATTGACACTGAAAGCAGAGGCTGCTCCCTCTGCTAGTCTAGTTAATCAGGAAAGTAATTTATATGGTTGGAGATAGGAAGAAGGACCTGGGCCCTTTCCAATTAGTCTCTCCTCCTCGCTAACACTGCAAACTTATCAGGCTGGAGCACTGAGCATTTATTGCCCTGTAAATAGCCCCATACAGACAATAAATCGATGAAAAGGAAAAACTTACTTTGGTTACATTTGAGGGAAGGGGAAATGCCTTAGACAAATTTTTAGGTAGATACATTGAAAATATGTCTCCAGTTGTAAGACTGAGGCCTTGAGTTAGTAAAATTTCATCTACTTTTATTATCTGGACAGAAATGTACGCTGCTGTTTAGGAAGGTCAAAAAAAAAAATCAGGAGTGTCTGTAAGACATAGAATGACAGCATGACCAAATTTCCAGGCATGAGGACAGGGTCAGACTGAGGTCTTAGACACAGAGAGCAAAAGTGCCTGTCTGCTTTGGTTCCAAAACATTTTAAGTTTTTAATTGATTATAAAGAAAGAAATTTTATAAATACTTTGATTAACCTCTTTATAGTCAACAGTGAGAACTGAAACTGTTATCTTGGTAACCAGTATTAGAGGTTGAGGGAAGACTTTCTTAAGAATAATAGTCATACAACTTGGGGATCTTCTAAAATTATAAATATATCAGTAGTTGTATAAAATAACATTTTCATTAGATTAAAAATAATAAATTATGCATATTTATTTAGAGACCTAAAAATTAAAATCTTTAGAAACATATTATTATGTTATAGTATCAGAAATGTAAGAAAAATCCTGAATCTAGTCATGATCCACTTGGCAGTCCCCATAACTTGACCCTCTATAGACTAGTCAGAAGATGGCCTTTCTGTAAGTTTCCCAGAGATAATAGACAGGCCATTGTGGCTTTCTGCAGAATATTTGAGCAAACCTGCTATACTTATATCACTGTCACTGACAAGTTATTTCCAAGGTGACTGTTGAACCAGGATTGCAAAGCCATGTATATTTTTAAAACTCTAATCCATATAGGGAGCTAATTTCACAGATAAGCCACTGGCTCTGCCCCCATCAACTCTCCCTACCCCAACTCCCTCTCAGGACACAGTCTCATACAGTAACACCTCTGACTTTGAACTTGAGTATCAGCATCTTGTGCCGTCTGCAAACTGTCCATGCAAATTATTCTATGATGAGGGGTAACTGGCAATCCACAGAAATGATGGAAGATAAGACCATGTGGAGAGATGGGAACCATTATATACACAGACAGAAGCAATCATTTTGTTTTTTTTTTATTGGATCTTTTATTTATTTACATTTCAGATGCCATCCCCTTTCCCCATTTTCTCTTTCTAGAACCCCCTAGCCCATCCCCCATCCTCCTTTTTGCTTTTATACCATTTTAATTACATGCAAGTATTAAGGTCAGTTCTAGGTTGAGGGACTAGCAATACAATAGATGCAAATAGTCAAGGAACAAGCAAGACAATAAACACAAACAGTCAAAGAATAAGCAAGGCAATAAACAAAATTCCATGAACACTCCCGTGATCAATGTTTCTAAGAGCTTTTCAGGATGACCAAAATATCTGCGACAACTTGCCTCTCCTAGCCCAGAGTGATTTTCATGTCTGAGCCTTACTTCATTGTTCTAGCCTAAAATTTAGATTCCTGTCTGAAATTACTTCTTTTTTTTATTTTTTAGATCAGTTTTATCCAGAGCTCAGTTGTTCTCAATTTGCAGAACCAACCCAGATAAAGCCAGGTCATGTTCAGTGTTGATTCTGAGTAAGGAAGCATGCTGTGTCCTTTGTCCACACCCACCTGTAACTCAAGCCACTCCATGGTGCACACCACAGAGAGGACTTGGGAGGAGCCAGCCTTGAAGTTATACTTCTGGCCTCCAGAAATGTAGTAAAGGTTTTCTAATTTTTTAATCCTTTGTGTGCCACTGTGTTATTGCGGCTGAGGAAACTGTATCTACTGTAGACTTTTGCATCAAGTCTTTTTTGGGTCATACCTCAAATGCTCCTGATATAGTGGTGGTCAACATGTGCTTTGCAACTCCTTTGGGAGTTGAATGTTGCTTTCACAGGGGCCGGTCACATATCAGATATCCTGTATATCAAATATTTACCTTGTGGTTCATAATAGTAGACAATTAGTTTGAAAGTACCAATGGAAATAATTTTATGGTTAGAGGTCACCACGAGATGAGGAACTACCATTGGAATGAGCACTGAGACCCCAATGGGGGAGTTAGGGAAAGGACTGAAGGGTTTGCAACTCCATAGGAGGAACAACAATACCAACCAACCAGACCCCCCAGAGTTCCCAGGGACTAAACCACCAACCAAAGAGTACACATGGAGGGACCCATGGCTCCAGCTGCATATGTAGGAGAGGCATCAATGGGAGGAGAAGCCTTTGGTTCTGTGAAGGCTCTGTGCCCCAACGTAGGGGAATGGTGATAGAGGCATGAGGCTGGAATGCGTGGGTGGGTGGGTGGGTGGGAAAGCACCCCCATAGAAGCAGGGGAAAGGGAAATGGGATAGGGAGATTGCAGAGGGGAAACCCAGAAAGGGGGTAACATTTGAAATGTAAGTTTCAAATAAAGTAACCAATAAAAAAAGAAAAAGAATATGAGTAACTGTATTTAGGGGCCTCAGTAGTAGGAAGTTTGAGAACCATTGTTCTGATAGTTGGCTGCACTTCTTAAGCCCTCCCTCCTACATATGCGCATATACTCCCCTCCCCCAAACACCTAAAACTAGCTCTGAAGTTGCTCCCTAGCTCCCAAATTCTTAAAAGGAAGCAGATACTACACCCTTGACTCTCAATGTATCTGCTTAGAGAGAAGCCCCATAAGCACACCTTGGGTCTGGAAAAATCTGTTGGCAAAACACCTGCCTAGCAGTCCATACTCCCACAGTGTGTGTGGAATTAATGTATGATTCCCCATCATGAGTTAGATTTTTCAAGTAGATTAAGTTTAACAACCAGGAAAATGTCTGATATTTCTTTGCAGTTTGGATCAATAACAGTATTTCTTGTCTTTATTGAAAGTAAAATTGAGTCCTTCGTGGGGACTCAAAATACCATAAGGGAAGTTGCTGTCTACGTATCTGATAATAAATGATGACAGTACTTTATCAACATCATCTAATTTATCCTAAAATAAACCCTCAAATGATGCAACAACAATTTAGCAATTTGGGAATTAGCTTAGAAATACTGGTGTCTTTGAGCTCGGGTAATACCTCACAGTGAGAACAATGCGAGGTCGCCAAGAGGTTGAAACTCAGAAGACAGGCACCTGCAGCTTTATTTATCTGCTTTTGGAGCTTAAAGACACATTGTTCATGCTTAATCTAACCATATCCCATAATCCATGGCCCCACAAGTGTCAAGTCCAGACTGTGTAGATAGCCACACTCTCCACATCCTCCTTCCTTTGAACTGAGTAGATTTATCAAAGTCTAATGAACTTTGTGGATATTAGAAGATTATAAAGAATGGGTTATTTCTCAGGAAACCTTAAAATTAAAATCCAATCAAAATGGTTTTACTATTATAAAACTTGCCCATGACATCTCCTCCTTGAATCTAAAGACTGCTACTCTTTGGATAGATCATGTCTAGAAAACAGCTCTTCAGTGTAACTGGTATTCATTTTAATTTCAATTGACTATTTCTTCTAAACAAAATTTGGGAAAATATTCATCTGTAGCATCATAGTTTCACGTGTAGGCAGATTATTTATGTGTATGGATTATTGAAAGTAACACATGTAATTTTCAGCTTGTCAGTCACGGATGGTCAGATGTGCAGAAGGCCTTAGCTCAAGGGAGGATGCTGAGTAGGATGCTGGCCAAGATGCTGATCATGAGTCTATAAAACAATAGGCAAACTTTAATTTACATGCAATAAAGTTTAAAGGAAGTGAACATTCATTTAAATAGAATTCTGTCAGTTAACATTGACATTGAAAGCATCAAATTATGAGTTTACTTGTGATTTAAAAAAAACAAAACACAATCAATGTTGGTGACTATTGAAAGAGTATTTTTGATGAGCACAGGTGCCCCATTGTCAAACTATCCCAGCCTCTGCTCCATTTGTATAGTTGGGATTTTTTATCTTTTTTTTTTTTTTTTTACCAGCTCTGTTGGTTGTCCTGGAGTCTGAGACTGAAATTGGTTGTCCTGGAGGCTGGGACTGAAATTGGGCTTCCAGCTCAGAGTCCTGTCTTCATCCTGGCAGCCTCTCTGTCTCTCTCGGTGAACAACGACATTAATACTCAACATGAGAGAGCACTTGACCTTGCCTGTATCACAAAGATCTTGTTAGGCTATGCAGCTGGGCCATTATCAGCTCAGCTTTCTCCAGCTGGTACTCAATCCAAGGAGAGGCATGACAAGGTCAGAGGGGGCTCGCTAGCGCTTTGTGTTTCCTCTGAACTCACAGACGATCACCTCCCCTGTGCACACCCTTCTCATTATGCATTCTGCACGGGAACCATGCATTAAGGTATAAAGAGAATGAGCCCCTCCATCAGCCTGGTTACAGCTCATCCCAATGTGAGTCACCATCCCTCCACTCTGGGTAACAATCCCCGGTAAGGATAAGGCTGGATTAACTAGAGCTTTTGTTTCTGCATATTTTAGCTAATGGGACATTTGGTTTAGTATCCTAAATACAGTTTCAGCTCAAGGGTTTTCAGGCTAGCCATGGTTCAGTTTGTATTTAACGGCAAGTATTCTAGGCAAAATACTAGTTATCCCAGGTACCTCACAAAAAAAGTATAATTTGCTTTTTAATGGTATAATACTTTAGTACAGTGATGGGTACTTACTATAATTCTGCCTCTTTTTTATTCTGAATTAATTTCTATGCTAGAATTTGGACTCCAATGGTCAGATTCCTAACAATTATCTTTCTTGTTTAAGCATGTACTGTACATAAGAGGACTATTTTCTGGGCTGGAGTAATATCTCAGTGGTTAACAACATGCACCATTCTCGAAAAGAACCAGAGTGCTCAGAGTTCAGCACCCACCTCAGGTAGCTCGCAACCACTTCTAACTACACCTCCAAAAGATCCAACATCTCTAACGTGCACCGGCACTCTTACACACAACCCCCTCACACACATAATTAAAAAGAAAAAGACAATTTTTAAAGTCCGAAGTCTATTCATCTGGATCAATTTCATTTTTTTTTTGACCCACATAGAAGCATAAAGAAGGACTTAGATGGTCTATTCTGTTCCTTCTTAGCACACATGAAGAAATGAAGCCACACAGAAGTAGATGTTTCTCAGCCATAGCCAGTTAATACACAGAGGCAAGATAAGAATGAGAGAGTTCTGACTGTTAAGCTGCTACTTCGTGCTCTAGCTGTGGCTGCCACAAACATCAGTCACAGACTCAAGTAACTTCAGATGGATCTAGAATGGTGTTCTTGCCCCCATGTTGGAGTTCCTCTTAATAGATTTAAGCATAGTTTCCATGTCGTCGCCAACAGAAGTCCTTATCTAAATTGTCAGGCCAATCTAAGCCTTGGTATTTGGGAGCAGATGATTTTAACATGCATCTGGGGAAGCAGTGCTGTGGTCCAGAACAGACAGATCCCAATTTCAAAAATACATTACATATATAATGTGTGTGTGTGTGTGTGTGTGTGTGTGTGTGTGTGTGTTTCAGATAACAGGAAACATCCCAGTATGTAACTAGTAGTCCTTTTCTGGAGCTGATCTTCCTCTAACTCTGTCATGTAACTAGTAGTCCTTTTCTGGAGCTGGTCTTCCTCTAACTCTGTCTCTATTGCATCTCCCTGAATGGTAGCCGAACTCCAGCTGTGTATATGTTGGGTGACTCTGCAGCCTGAGCTTCAGTACTGAGTAGCTAATGAGTCCAGAGTTTTTGCAGTCAGATCTGAGCATAAATTTCTGCTCTTCCATCCCAGACTTCTCTCAAAACACCTTCAGGTCTCTAATTCAGAGTCTTCTACAAACAGGAGGGATGAAACTAGTTGCCCCAAAGTGCCATCAGGGTTCAGTGAGTCTCTAATAGGCAGTTTTAATCAGCAGTAGAGATCATTAGCAGGAGTCAGTATGCTAAAACCTTGGCCAGATTGGGTCCCACTGAGCACAGCTGTTTCTACTTACTAGTGCATGGCCTGTCTCTTACTGTTCGACCTACCCAGCATTTCTGAGAAGCATCCAGAAGCTGTGTGGCTCACCTCATTGTGTCTCACTTGTCCTGCCAACAAAATGTTGCCTACCTACCTACCGAATGGATGGCATTCCAGTCCACTGTAGTCAAGGTCAGAAGAACATAAGTAACTGTGATATTTTAGACAAACTTGAATAACATAATTAATAAGCATGGTCTCCCTGGTGAGATTAAGGTTCAAAATTTCTGGTGTTTTATATTCCTACAACAGACTCCAATCCTATTCTGGAACATCAACCAAGCCACACACAGCTTTAGAACACAACCAGGGGAGAAACGGTTCTACTCCAATTGTGAGAGCCTCAGTTCTGGATACAAATGAACTCCATCCCTATTCCCATCCCCAGAGAAGGTGGGGTATGCCTGGAACTTCATGAACTTGTGTATATCTGTCCATGTTTAAGAAAGGTGGAGTTAGAACAAGAATGGAAGATTGTAAAGAATGAATAATTAGTGGGTGAACCTCTGTTCCCTAAGAAGCAGACGTTCACTCCAGCAAGATCCTACATGGTTCCATATTCTAATTGCATTAATTCATGATGTGTTCTAATTGCATTAATTCACAATGTGGCTGTTCCTTCTTCTTACTCCTCTGGGAGAGTTGATGATCATGTAGCTATCTTTTCAATACAGATTTGTACTGGAGCTTTGTTGACATAATTTATAGGACCCTGAAATCAGCTGTTATCCTTACAAGGACTGAATTGGCGGCTCTATGCTTTTACATTTTCATTTGACAGTATATATGCCGCCAAGTGCACGAATAAATGATGACAAATTCCTGAGATGGTCAGATTGGTTCTACATCACACACCTGTTACATTCCAAATGGCTTTTTGTGTGCATACTATTCATACTTATTCTAGCTACCTCTCCTAAAGAATCACCTATTGTCTTCCTTGAACAAACACAGTTTGATAACTGTGTTCTGGCTTTTCACCTTGCCTATCTCCTCATTGTACTCTCTCCTGTGTGAACTCAGATAACCGATGATGTCATATACACTGCTAAAAAATGACACCAGGTACTCTGCCTGTCTCACCCTTCTTCATCCAATGCACCAACAGGTCCTCTGGGCTCAGTGTTCTCATGGGAACATACATACCCCTTTTCCCTCTTCCCTGTGGCTGCTGTCTTAATCCAACAATTAGGAGCGTGTGAGTGTCTCCCAGCTTCTCTTCCCTCCTCACCGATCTGTAGCATCTCCCCACTATTGCTTATTTGTCTGTTTCCTTGCTAACTCTTAAAATCCATTGGAGAGTTCATCCTTCTCTATCTATCTATCTGTCTGTCTGTCTGTCTGTCTGTCTATCTATCTATCTATCTATTCATCTATCTATATCTGTATACACATGTGTATAGATATACACGTGTGTGTGTACACGTGTGTGTGTGTGTGTGTGTGTGTGTGTATCACCAAGCTGATCTGAGATTGGATTCTTTCTAGAATTGGTCTATGGGTGAGTCTCCACCTTCAGGGCTCCTGTGCAGCAAAGGTTCCATTTAAATTTTCCCCCATGTGGTCTTTCCTGTCACATCTCTGAATTTTGTTCTCTGAGAATGGCCCTTCTTTGGTTCCTCGCTCACTATCTACATGTCCTACCATCCACAGGATCATTGCGTTTAAGTTTCTGTAGTGTCTTCTGCTTTCATATGCCTAACAGCTGCTGCAGGGGGAGCTGTGGGGTTTGCAGATCCCAAGGGAGGAAGAGCAGGTTCCTAGGGAAGCCTGTTCTTCTAAGCTAAGCTACAAAGTAAATTGCACCTGTGGGAATTAAGCTGTTGCTGATGTTTCTAAGAAGCCCCCTTAGGAGACACAGCAGCAAAGCCTGAAGCATAAGGGGCTTCTTGCTTGTCTTCAGCAAAGACAAGTGACGAGCTGACACTTAATTGCAAAATCAAATCTGCAAAAGGCATGAGGTTTGTTTTCTGATTTCTCAGTGTGATGTAGAAAGAGAAGCTGCAAATGATAACAGGACTTAATAGAAGGCATGTGCAGGGACTTATCCATGAAGGTAATGTCTCTAAATCCCACTTTGGATAAAACATAAGCAATTTTTAGTCCCAGCAGGCAGGATTGATTTTCTTTTTCAAGTGGCTAGGGACATCTGTCATCCTAGGGATAACATGAATCTACTCTCCAATCTTCCCTAAATTGTGGGAAGGTGAAAGTGGTCTGTGGACGGGCTATGAGACAAATGCACTCTTAGAAGAAAGAGTGGCCTCATATCAGCTGGTGTATGCTACCTGGCTGGTGGTCCAGTGTTTGAGAGATCTCGGGGATCCAGGTTAATTGAGACTGCTGGTCCTCCTACAGGGTCAACTTCCTCCTCAGCTTCTTCCAGCCTTTCCCTAATTTAACCACAGGGCTCAGCAGCTTCTTTCCATTAGTTGAGTGCAAATATCTGCAAATCTGACTCTTTCAGCTCTTCGTTGGGTCTTCCAGAGTGTAGTCATGGTAGGTCCCTATTTGTGAGCGCTTATGGGGCCCCTAATACGTATGCAGCAGAGGACTGCTGGGTCTGGGTTCAATCAGAGAAGATGCACCTAACCATCAAGATACTGGAGACCCCAGGGATTTTAGAGGTCTGGTTGGGTGGGTGGTGTGTGGTGGGGATATCTTCATGGAGTTAGGGGGTGGGGAGGAGGTATGGGCTGTGGAACAGTCAGAGGGTAGACCGTGGGGGGGGGATAAAATCTGGAGTGTGAATGAATGAATGAATGAATAAATAAATAAATATATATATACAAGAAGAAGAAGGAGGAGGAAGAGGAGGAAGAATAGGAGGAGGAGGAGGAAGAGGAGGAGGAGGAGGAGGAGGAGGGGCTGGCTGCCACTTACAGGGGGGGTAGGAAATTCTGAAATCAAGCAGGAAGGGGCCTACCAACAGGATGCCAAGGAGCTACCAGTGAAAAAGAGACCTGGTATACTTTACAAAGGAGACTTACTGGAGCCATCCTCTGCATCCAAACACTCACACATAACTTGGAGACATGCTTCCAGAAGATGAGATTTTCTTGTGGTTAGATCTGTTTGTGCCCAGAATCATTAGCTGCCTATCCTCATTCCATTTTAAATGAATGTTGTCTGCCTTCCTAACTCTCTGAACTGCCAAGTTTCCAATGGATTGCAGTCCCACAGGCCTGGATGTTCATGCACACTCCAACCACATCGCACTTGCTCAGGCTGTCTTGCTTTCTCTGAATACCTGATGGTGAGTGCTAAGCCTCTGGCATCAGAAGGAGAGATGAGTGAATGGAGGCAGGAAGCTCACAGTAAATGAATCACAAGTGATCATATGCGAGAGAGAGAGTGGACTGTGAATCAAATGAGTTTTCCCTAGAGCCCTACCAGGAGACTCTCAAACAGAAAATCCAGGTCCTTAGAAGCCACCGTCTAAGTGACCTGACAGTGTCACCTGGGAAGTCACCTGAGACACATTTCACCTGCCTGTTCAGAGCTGTTCATGTTCAAAGCAGGCTTGGAATAGCATGTTAACCAGGAAGCAGAGACGATTACAAGAAAAGGTGTGTGGGGGGGTGCAGCTGAGATGGGGGCATCTTGCCAGCACAGTGCCTGGCCTGCTTCCCAGGGTGCAGAATTGAAAATGAACACTGAAGCAATTGGAGGAACCTAAATCACAACACTTTCAGCTTCCAGGAAATAAAAGAGAGCGAGCGAGCGAGCGAGAAAGAGAGAGAGAGAGAGAGAGGGAGAGAGAGAGAGAGAGAGAGAGAGAGAGAGAGAGAGAGAGAGAGAGAGAGAGAGAGAGGAGCCTGTCCCATATATTAGCTGTGCATTTCATAAGATTTAGGCACAAGGGATTTTGGTCCTTTTTTTTAAACTAGACTTTTGTTATTATTTGTAAGGAGTGAATTCACATCCACATATCAACTGTAGAGCCATCATAAGCCTCACACTTCACATGTATGAATCACATTTAAACTCCCCACCAACTACTACTGTTCAACAACAGTTTTCAGATACTCAAATTATGGATTTCAAACGCAATAATTAAAAGACAAGTTTGCATGAAAATAAATTACCTGTGAATCCACAAAGACAAACGTTTAAGACATACATGATGGGAATTGAAGAGATATTTCTACAGGCAATAACGTTCGCTGATCTTCTGGAGGACTCAAGTTCAGTTTCCAGAGCCCACACTGGGATGCTCATAGCTGCCTATAAATTCAGCTTGAGGGGATCTAGGACACTGAGTGAAACATCACTTCTTAAAATAAAATCATATATATTTGAAATGTCTATTATTGAAAAGAATATTAAATAATTACTTAAATATGTCCACATCATGGGCTATTATATAGAAACATAATAACAATATAGATTTAAATGTATTGACATAGAAATACTAATTAAAAATATTGGTTGAAAAGCAATGTTTAAAATACCAAGCAATATTTTGCACTTTATAAATGTGTGTGATGCATTACACATGATTTAAGAAAACCTTGAAAATGGACCATGAAATTGCTGGTAGAAGCTTCAAAATTTTCCATCAAAGATGTCTCCTGTTTTTCTGTCTATATTTTGCATTAAGATATCATCACATTTCTTGAGGAGTTAAAATCAATATATGCTAACATGTGGTTGAAGAAAAGCCAGGACATTCTTTACAGGGAACAGCATGTAAAGGAATACGGATTAACCAGTTCTTACGAACTCTAACAGCAGGCAAATATAAATGAAAATGATGCAATGCCATTTAACCTGTAAGTCTCCATGCTTCACGAGGTTTAACCTATAAGTCTCAATGTTGAAAAAGATTTGAGAGACAAATTATAAATTGTTAGAGTGTCACCAGGGAAAGTTTTTAGGGGTGTGAGATGTTCATGCCTTCCAAAAGTCAACTTTCCCTTTGGCATTAACCCAGCAATTACAGTGGGTAAGAATTTATCCTGCAGAATGGCTGAAGATGCTGCAGCAGTTGTGTCTACAGATGTCTTTCCAGTGCTTTGTGTGCAGCTGGGAAAAGGATGCAAAGGACAGGCCACTTCAGAGCTGTGCTGTAGAACACTACAGAGCCAAAGAAAACACTGAGGTCTCATGGCCGTAAAAATAGTGAAATAGAAAAACCTTATAAACTTCCAAAAAATAGATTTAGTGCCCTGGTAATTTCTCAGAGGGAGAGAGGAAGGGGGAGGGTGTGTGTTTAATATTTCCAGATTTCCTGGGAACAAAAGTACAAAGAAACCTTAATATCTCAAGTTGTAGAGCATGTGAACTAATTTTTTTATTTTATAATTTTTAGATTTATTTTACTCTCTTCTCTTTCTTCCCCTCCTTCACCCCCCCTTTTTCTCTCTCTGCCCTCTGTGTATAGATTTGCATGTGTGTGCATGCCTGTGGGGTGTGTGTGTGTGTGTGTGTGTATACTAAATATATGGAATATCTGTGAAGGAAAGAAGAGGTGTCAGATCCCCTGGGGCTGGTGTTACAGATGTGGCTTAGTCAGCACTCTATTGCTGTGAAGAGACACCATGATAAAGGCAACTCTTATAAAAAAAACATTTAATTGGGGCTGGCTTACACATTCTGAGATTCAGTCCATTATCAGGGTAGTAGGGAGCATGGCAGCATGCAGGCAGACATGGTTCTAGAGAAGGAGCTGTAATTTCTACATGTGTATCTACAGGCAGCAGGAAGAGAAATACAAGGGGCCTGTCTTGGGCTTATGAAACATCAAAGCCCACCCCTAGTGACACAGTTCCTTCAACAAGGCTATTCTTCCTAATTCTTTCAAACAATGTCACTACCTGGTGACTAAGTGTTCAAATTTATGAGCTTATTGGGGGCCATTCTTATTTAAAACACCAGACAACTGGCTACAAGACAACTGATATGGGTACTGGAGATCAAACGTGTGTCCTCTGGAAGAGCAGCAAGCTTTCCTATGCTCTGAACCATCTGATCATCTGATTTTTTTTTTATAAATACATGCTTAGTCTTAGAGTAGATGTGACAATAAAGTAACTGTCAAAAAGCAATGTACTGGCTGTGGCTATTGATCAGTCATTATAATGTTTGCCTGGATTACAAAAAGCTTTGGGGTTGATTCCCAGAACTATGTAAACCAGGTCCCAAAGTACATACCCAATGTCACAGCACTGGAGAGTTGGAGCAGAAACTCAAGTGTTCCAGGGTGTCTTCAGATACATAGTAAATTGGAGGCCCAACTTGGAAAAATAGATTTGGATATAAGAGACCATGTATAAAAACAAAACAAACCCCAACACATTGAAGAAGGAGATTGGCTTACAATTCACCAAAAGATATTTTTATGCTTGGTGTGTTACTGAATATCTTCAATGATATTACATGTATTTTTTCAAATTTTAGTATATCTGCATGATACAGATTTTCTCTCCCTCCATCTTTTACTTGGCATATATCTGAAGACATTTGGAAACTTTTACCTTCAAAGTAGCATCAGCAAGTATAATTAATGAAAATTGGGAGAGTACATTAGATTGTTAGGTGATTGGAAACCTGAAGCACCTCATGTTTCCATCCTTCATATAGATATTGCAGGTCTAGTTTGGGGAGTTAATGCTTCTGCTGAGATGATTTCATAAAGCTTCACTTACTTGTTGCAGCCTTTGCAGCCCATCTTTTCAGGCCTCCAGCAAGCATCTGCAGGTCAGTTTAGCAGCGATGAAGTCATTGCTAAGATTCTCCCAGGTTTTTGTCTGCTAGACATTTATATCTGATTTTTTTGTGGAGACACACAATTGGGTACTCCAACAAAGGAATTGTAAATGATTGTAAAGTACATTGGAAACATTCACCCTTGCTAGCTATCTAGGGAAATTCAAGTTCACAGGGTGAGAGGAGTTAAAGACACTGAGGTCAAGGTTGAGTATGAAGTCTTATAACATTTGTTTAATATTTGACATGACAGGTAGAATCCTTTTGGAGAGGTAGAGTCATTATAGATCATTCCATGGACAGAACTAAATGAACTTAGAGAAATTATCATAAAAGACCAAGTTATGAGGAGGGCTGTGTTGAGAGGAACAATGGGAAGGCTTGTAGAAGGTACAAGGGTTAAATATGTTCATATTTCATTGTGTTCAGCTATGAAATTTTTAAGGAAAAGGTAAACCAATTTATGAAAAATGTACTTATATGGCATGAGTCTTTTGTGCAGGATACACTATAGGCACAGAATTATTAAAGCCATGGAAAAACACAAG
The DNA here is from genome assembly GCF_004785775.1 of Grammomys surdaster. Taxonomy (NCBI): domain Eukaryota; kingdom Metazoa; phylum Chordata; class Mammalia; order Rodentia; family Muridae; genus Grammomys; species Grammomys surdaster. The sequence goes on along the minus strand of NW_021604615.1, from coordinate 11,047,415 downwards.
GCTGAGAAGGCAGGTGGATGAGCCTCAAATTGAGAAAGTGGCAACTGAAAGACACACAGAGTATGAGAGGCATTAAGAAGCCACGGAGCTTCCAGGACAGTGGTCCTGGGTTATAATCATTGCTGGGCTAGTGAATTGAAGCCACTGACCTTGGAGAAGTGACCTGTGAGACTGAGTTCCTAAGGGCATGTGGTGATTGGGGAGCAGTGTGTACACACTGATTTCATTTTGAAGGATCAAGACCACTGGCAGATGTTGAGCAAAAGGGTGATTTGATGTGACAAGTTTTGCCAGAGTTATATTCTGTTGTGTTGACAGGATATGGAGTATGCCCCTTAGCTGTAGCAGGGATGTCTGCTTCATGGCAACTGTCCTTATTGAGCAGAGGGAAAGACATGGCATTCTGGATAGTTTTTTTTTCCAAGTTATGTAGGAAGAAGAAACTTCAATTGAGGAAATACCTATATTAGATTAGCCTGTAGATAGGTCTGTGTTGCATTTTCTTGATTGTAGATTGGTTTGGGGTACCCTGATCCTCTACAAATGTTGCCACCCTTGGGCAGGTGGTTCTGGGTACCATAAGATAGCAGGCTGAGCAAATCCTAAGGAGGAAGCCAGTAAGCACAATTCCTCTGTAGCTTGGGCTTCTGACCATGGCTCCAGGTTCCTGTCTGAGTTTCTGTCCTGACTTCCCTCACTGATGCAATACTACCTGAGAGTCATACAATTAAATAAATCCTTTTCTCCTCTGTCTGCTTTTTATCAGTGTTGTAGTACAGTAGTAGAAACCTCATCAGGACACAATGTGGCAGGTGTATTGGTAATGGAAGTAACTGTCTTTCCTAGTCTAACCTCTTCCCTAGTGGAATGTAAAACAGACAGGAGCAGTTACTGAGCTGACAGTGGGCTTTGAGAGTGAGTTGAGAGTAAACTTCTGGTGCAGGTTATGAGGAGAACAGAGGAGAACAAACATCTCTAAACTTCACAGGAGATGTGAAACGTCTGTCTTCAGGTGATGAAAGACTGCAGAAGGACAGATCTTAGAAGACAGGGAAGACTAGCACTTGTGAAGCTCTAGCTGCCTATTGGACATCTGATTGTGCAGATTGAGAGGGCACAGGATGTGAGTAGTTTTATCAAAAGAACAGCATAGGTGATGCCAGTAAGCATTTGGGATTTGATAGTGGGAGATAAATTAGTCTCATTACAGGAGGCATACCTTCTTCTAGGCCAATTCAGAACACTAGATAAGTTGTTATCTCTTTGCTTCAGGTGTTTGAAGACCTGTCAACATACTAGTTCCCTGTGTTCCCCTCAGGTATCAGTACTAGAAATTACAGAGAGAAACCCATAAATGACTACTCCCAGTGAGAGTAAAACACACCAGAACCTGTCACAAGCACAAGGCTGCTGAGGAGTACCATTAAGAGTAGAAAAAGTGAAGTCTCCACTGTTTGTCTTTGATTTCCCTCTGAATGTGTGAGCTACAGTGAGGTAGATATGCAAAGAATGGGCATTGAGGTTGAATGAATGAGAGCCTGGCATTTTGTCACATATTAAGGACTATGAGCTTTAAGAGCTATGTATGTGAGTGCTAGGTCACCATGATAAATAGCGCAGCAGGCTGTACAAACAGGAAGAGTACAGGACCTGATCTGACAGGATGGAGGAGTTGAGAACTTGAGAGGTCTAACTTTAGAAGCCTGACATTCCATATTGACATACCCAGAAAGAGAAGACACACGCTGGTTGGCCTTTGGGGTTCCTCAGCGTCAAGGGGTGCTGGTGCTTTGAGTTAGGGGTTTAAGAGTGGCCAGGCCAGTGCTCAGCATCATCCTGAAAATTGAAGTCTACAATCATCACACTTACTACATAGACTAGTATTCTTTTTAGGAGACCTATACAAGGCCCTGTAGACCTTGCAAGTTTGTCCCATCTAGATTCTTGATACTGATTTCAGGGCTGAGAAAGGGAAGACAGGAATTACATAAAGATCCCAGTAGCTAGAGGCACCTAAGAACAGACCCATAGAAGGTGAGAAAATCCCATTAGCACCTGCAGTTTTCAGCAACCTCCTGCTCAAAGATAGACCTGAGAAATACTACCTTAACACACGAATGTGGGCTACATCAACTGTCTGTTGGCTACATAACCAGACTTGATCAATGTTGCCAGTGATATGCAATACAATTTCCTCCTTGTTAACAGGAGGGGAATGCTATTCCTGGGGCTTGGCCAGCCTATTTCAACGGTTGTCTCTTACGGTGCATTTATCAAAAAAAATTTGTTCTGGATGATTAGAGATAATGTCCAAAATCTGCAGCAACATCAGAGCTTGGAATGATGATCTGATCCCTTTAGGCTTGGATTGGCATGTAAAGGTGAGACACAGCTTTCATGCAATACCATCAGTGGATTCACGAGCATGTTTCCATGGATCAGTAAGGCCCTGTGTGAAAGCAAGCTCACACTTCTAAAGTGTGAAAACACTTCACTTGTTTTTCATAAGTATTAGCTTTGTGGGATTGATCAGTCTCAGGAAGGTGACTATAGGCAATGGTAGGTAGCCTTCCCTTCTGCCTTTGTTATTTTAATCACAGTTTGGGGTGAGAAACACAGGGAGTTAATTAGCATGACTTTTACATTACCTGTCAGTTTCTATTTATAATGGCACTGTACTATGTTTCTAACTGAATTTTACCCTTGATAAAATAAACCGTTAGTCTTTACCATCTCAACACAAACTAGATTTATTGTGGAAGAGGAATCCTCAACTGAGATGTTATCACCATTAAATTGTCCTGTAAGCAAGTCTGGGGAAGATTTTCTTGATTGCTGTTTGATCTGAGACTACCCACTGTCCACTGTGGGTAGTGTCATCCCCAAGAAAATGAGGGCTATATAGAAAAGTAGGCTGAGTAAATCACAGGGAGCAAGTCAGTCAACTGCACTCTTCCACAGCCTTTTCTTTGGTTCCTGCCTCAGGTTCTTTCGTTGGTCGTCCTAGATGATGGACTATGATTGGGATTTGTGACCCAAATAAACCTCTTTCTCCTCTAGTTGCTTCTGGTCAGTGTTTTCTGTTAGGATTGTACAGTGATAGTATAAGGAATTAAAGAATTGCTATGGTAAAGGGAGACCTATGCTTTTGTCAGGGAACCAGGACAGTGTAGTTCATAGCATCAAACCATCAGCAGCAAAGCCAGTGGATGGAGATTACACCTGTTGCATTGCTGCATCCTCACAGGCCACAAGAACCCCTGACCCCTCCTAGGACACAGTGAGTTATGCTGATGAAGAAAAGACATAAAAGAAAGAGCTAAGCAGCCACTTAGTTCCCTGAACATCTGCCTTCTTGCCCCCTTTCTGCTTTACATCTCCATCCCTCCACTCCTACTGCTTTTATCTTTCTGTCTCCTTGACTCTATGCTCTCAGTACTTGTGGCTCAGCTCTCAATTCATACAGGATCATGCAGGGCACCCAGGGATCACGGAATCATGTTCGTTCTCAGACTCTTCTAGAGGATTTGATTCATCTGGCAACTACAGGGGAAAGGTCCTATAAATATCAAATTCTTACACTGAGATATACTGCAAGGGCTAGGGAAACAGTGTGATGGTAGAGTATTTGGTAAGTATACACCAGACCTTGAGTTCCAGCCAGAGCTAGAATCCCCCACCCTAAGAAAAAATGTATACATACTGAAAAAGAAGGTGTTGAGCATATAAAAAGTCGGTTGGGTCTTAATGCAACAACATATTTTCATTCCAATGAGAGGGGAGCCCCCAGTTCTGGGAGAAGGCTTTTAAAGTGCTAAAGGCAAATGGGCATATCATCACAAACTAGACAAGGGAGGCTCTAAGGACAGGACCAGAGGAGGAAATCTACAGCCGCCTGAAAGGATAAACTGTGAAGACAGTAAGGTGTGCAGGTTGAACACAGTGAGAGACACAGAGGAGAGAGTTTGGTCTGGCCAGGCCAGAGTCACCTCAGTCTTTAAGGTGACTGTTCTATCTCGTATGGCAACCAGGAGAGACATGGGATAAGTGGAAGAGTGAGAAACCCCTGTTATGATATAGTTGAAGTGAATATGGTATAGAATTTGATTAAGTCATGGGAGGGAAGTTTGAAGCTTGAACAGCAATAACAGCATATTTCAGCTGATTGCAAAGAGATCCAGGAAAGAGAATCCACATTAAGTAAATCAGATGAGACTTTAGTGAGGGTGTGGGTTAGATGCTGTTCATAACTTGAATACTGCTCTCTCTCCTTCCTTTCTCTCTTATAAATATACACAAACACATACA
>NW_021604615.1:11005301-11038107 GCF_004785775.1 Grammomys surdaster | reverse complement strand
CTCTCTCTTTCTCTTTCTGCCTCCCTCCCTCAATCCCTCCCTCCTTTTCTCCTTTCTCTCTTTGTCACTCCTTACCTCTCCCTCCCTCCACCCCTACTTTCCTTTATCCCTTGTCCTGCTCCTCTCAGATCAGTGAAGCTGTCCTAGAGCTGCCCCCAATAAACCTGCCTTTATATACTTTTACATCAGCTGGAATTAGAATATTTGGTCCCTAGAGAAAACCTATTACCAAGTACTATATTAAGCACCACCCAATGGCGCCCAGGGGATCCTAAACTCTCTACTGCGTCATCACCTCCTAAGTCTACCCAAAAGCCACCTGTACCCAGCACAGGTCAGACCAGGGTTAAAGCACAGCTTGAAATTCTCAGGGCTCCAGCTAGACAGGCGGCCTCTGGCTGAAGAACTTGGAATTCATAGCACAGAATAGCAAATGGATTCACATAGTAGGATGTCACAGGGATCTGACAAGGCTTTAACTTGCAATCTTGCTTCATGGCTTGCTCTTCTAAACAGAGTCAGGTCTGAATACCAAGGAGCGTTGCTCACTGTCTTCTTCTGAAACCTAAAGGAAGGAGGTCCTTCCTTCTCACCTCCATAATTAGAAAAATCCTCCTGATATCAGAGGCCTGGTTTAATCATCACTCCATGTGTGCAAATTTCTCCTAACGATACCACCTAGGTTGAATCAATTAATTGCCCCCTAACAATTCCAGCACCTGGTTCATGAGTTGCGTGTAATTATCTCATCATTTTGTGCTAAATCAGTAGACAACTTTGTCTTATTCACTTGGAGCAAGAACTTATATTAGTCATTTAGAAAAATTCTATACAAAGACCGAAAAAGCACTATATAAAGTCATCTATAAGGACTCTTTGTATGTGTGTGTGTGCGCGCGCGCTTGTGTCTGTGCATGTGTGTGTGTCAATATGTGTACAAGAGACCATGCTGTTTTGTGTATGTGGGAGTTCATGGACTGCCTTGGGTGTTGATCTTCACCGTCCATCTTTTTGACACGGGATCTGCCTATACCAAGCAAGATGGCCTGAGTCTCTAAGGATTCTCCCATTCCTTCCTCAACTCTCTCTGTAGGAGCTCTGGAATTTCAGACACTCACATTACACATTTGGCTTTTGTCTGGGTTTGTGAGATATGCACTCTAGCTCTTTTATCCACTGAATAATCAATCTCTCTACCCTCAATATGCACGAGGATACTTAAGTTTGTAAGGGAGAGTGCATAAACGTATAAGTGTACTTATTAATAAATGGAAGGATTTTTTTGCAGGGTTCTCCATTACAATTATTTCCATGTGCTTTCAAGGAAAAATATTTCTTTGAGAGTAAACAAAAACTAACATTTCGGATTCTTGTATGACATTTCTAGAAGACAAGCCCAGGAATGCTGTCAGATAGGATACAAAGAGAACATAGAAACAACTCTTCTCTAGTTTAGCGAATGGGTGAATGTGTTGGAGTTACTTATAAAGAGAGTTGATGACTCTCATACTGCTGAATTACCAAAACTTACCCCCTGGCATGGGCAGCAACCCAGTCTGTTCAATGGAATTCCCTCCTCATATCAGCCAGCCATCTACCTTGTAAGTACTTTGCAGGCTCAGTACCGTATCTAGTTGGGATCAGTTCAAATCAGTGTTGATTACAGGATAAGCGTAATGGAGTACGTATCGAACAGTCACACACACTTACAGTGCATGTGTTCAGCTACCTAAAGTCCTCCCAGTGAGTATAGGACTGAACAATCCTGCCATTAAACTTATTATGGCTTACAGTGGCGAAAAGCAATCCAAACTCTATCCACAGGCAAGCCTACATCTCCACCGTGCCCTCAGATGAAGACTGTTGATGAGACTGAGCCTTGTTCCACATGTGCTATCCCTTCAGCTTTCAGTTACCCTTTCTGACCCTCAGTTTTCTAGGACAGAAAACTAAAGGTTGGTATATAAGTGCATTTTATTCTCAGAAAAAAATTTCTCCCAGAATTTTAATAATATCTTATTAAAAGTAATTACTTATTAAAGGAATTGATTAGCATCAATTAGCAAATTCTTTATAAAACAGAATATAGGGCTAAAACTGTAAGCTTTCAAGCTGTAAAGATGTAGTTGGGCGTACCCTGCCTGCATCACCATCAGGACATAGCCAAGTATGGCCACCCATGTCTATAATCTCAGAACACAGGAGGCAGAGGAGAGAGGCTCAGAAGTCCATTCTCTAGTACATAGAATGTTTGAGGTTAGCCTGAGCTGGAGACCCTTGTCTCAGTCAAATAAAAAATAAAAAGTAAAAACAAACGAATAGTGAGGTTGCTCAGCAGGTAATGATGGCTTTCACCAAGCCTGACCACCTACCTTCCATCCCCAGGTGAGTCCAATGATAGAGGAAGAAGTCAAACTCTAAAAGTTTGACCTTTGACCTCAACATGTGTGCTGTGGCATGGATAAATCCACACATACACATACCGACCCCCTACCCTGATATAAGTAAATACAAGATAATTTTAAAAAATATACATAATGCAAAAGTATTGTAAAGTGAGGCTTCAGTTGGCATAACTAAACACACTTAGTACTGTGGTATGCTTGCCGTAACTGCATGTACATACACACTGCTTGTTTAGAAATGTGTGGCATGCACATAGGAATGAGTGTGTGTTTGCTGTGGGTATGTGTCTTGGTTAGGGTTTAACTACTGTGAACAGATACTACGACCAAGGCAACTCTTACAAGGACAACTTTTCATTGGAACTGGCTTACAGGTTCAGAGTTTTAGTTCAGTATCATCAAGGTGGGAGGATGGCAGGTTCCAAGCAGGCATGGCATGGGAGGAGCTGAGAGTTCTGCATCTTTATCTGAAGGCCACTAGGAAAATACTGGCTTCCAGGCAACTAGGAGGAGGGTCTTAAAGCCCATGCCCACAGTGACACACTTCCTCCAGTACGGCCATATCTCCAAACAGTGCCACTCCCTGAGCCAAGCATATTCAAACACTACAGAATATGTGTTATTTTCTCCCTGAGTGTCACATTCTTACCATTTTCTCATGAGTGTTTTGTGAACAAATTACGATGCCTATTCAAAATATTTTTTAAGGTTTTTTTTTTTAATGTATATGTGTGCATACTCCTGAGGAGACCAGTAGAGAGTACAGTATCTCTGGGAGCTGGAATAACAAGTTGTTCTGTTCTGAGTGCTCAGACTGGGAGCTGGCAATTGAACCCTGGTCTTTGTAACTACTGAGCTATCTCTTCAGCCCTCAATTTCTTATCTTAAAGTAGATTATACGAGGTTAAAACAATTCTTAGTAGTATTGTTTTGTATGATATGATGAACAAATGGATTAGAGTCTCAGCCTGTATCTGGGTTCCCTTCTTACTGTTTGTTCTCTCCATGTCCTTCCTCTTAATCTTCATCTCCTCCCAGCCCTTTCTCAGCTCATGCTCCTTTACCCCCTCTCTCTCCTCTGATCTCCTCCATTGTCCAGATTCTGTATCCTAAAGCCTGAGACTCTGGCTCCACCTGTGAACTTCTCTATGACCGTGGATGCTCCATGGAGGTAAAGAGAAGTACAAAATGGCTTAGCACAAACCAGTCATGGGTTTGCCCACCTACGTCCATGCTAGTCTTGTGTTCCAAAAATCCACACGTCTCTAAAATGTACCAAAAAATGTTGACATCTTATTCGTTGAATATTCTGTATCACAGACATTACCATCACTAGAAGAGTCAAAGTGGCCAAAAGATACAGTGTTTATCTCAAAGAGAAAAGCAGCAAAACCGACAAACAAACCTGAGTGCTTGCTATTTTAATATAATTTTACCAATGGAGCCACCTAAAGTTTGGGGGCCTAATACGATGTTGTTGGGGTCTTAAAGCTTATTAAACCTGAAGTGTAAACATTTGTAACCCCATCCATACCTTTGTGTTAAGGAAGGAAATTATGTTGTTTTATCCTGTACTCCTTGGTGATTACAAAAATAATTGATATCTGACAGGGAAAGAAGCAAAGCAAATGTTAATGAGAAAAAGAGAGACTTTCACTGAAAGTAAGTGAATAAGTAAGAAGTAAGTCAACAAATTCAATTTACTTGCTTTGCCTGTTACAACCAGATGATTTGCTCATTGAGAGAAACTGGTTACCGCAGTTCGAATAGACTGAAGAGCAATTTATTAGCCTGCCTAAAACAATCTGTCAATTACTGGTCCAGTGTTGAGCAGTCTTCTGCTGCCTGCAGCTTTTCCTGAACAATAAATCAGATGGCTTTTATTTGAAAATCCATTTCAGCGAGATGCTGACCCAGGCTTCTGAGGCTCAGTACCTGCCCCCTGCCACACCCAGTGATAACTGCTATGTCCAAGACTGTGGCCTGGGATGGCCTGCTATGGCCTCCTTGTTGATAATTGATCTTTCTTTGCTTTAGTTTCTTCCCCTTTATTCTAGAAAGATTAACTAAGAATGAGCCCTAAAGCAGTGGCTGAGAGATGTCAGGGAACATAATAGAGGTCGACCCCAAACTGCATGCTATTTGCATTTCAGTGGCAAGAGACAGGAAATGGTAGCATTTTAGCATAGCTATGTGGCATCTCAAGATATAGCCTGTGCATGAGGGAAAGAAGACAGGACATGAAGATCAAGCTCACAAAGACATATGCTTAGAAGACAGAGACAGCAGAGGCTGGACCATCCAACCAGCCAGGAAAACAATGGTGTGGTCCTCTGTCATCACTGCTTAGCAAAGAGTGAGGAGGTCAGAGAGATGAGCAGTGGATTGAACACCAGGAAAGAGACTCTTGGCACTGGGGAGGATTCAGATGGTGGGGAGAATGAATAAATAAAATTTGGGGGGGATTTTTGTTTGCAGGAATTTATACCTGTGATATGAATGTGCTCTGGTTGGTGAAGGGCCATACAGTATTTCCACAAGAAGTTCAAAGAAATGGGTAGTATTGAATGTAGCTAGAGACCTGGGTTAAAGGAGGATATTTTAGGAAAAGGGAGGTAGATAATTGAATTGCAAGTTAAAGACAAGATTCATTGTGATGAGAAAGCACAGAGCAGAGACTGAGCCATGCAGGTCTATACACTGAGAAACAGATAACCATTAGTCATTCCTCCATCCTGGAATTTCCAATCATGGCCTTAAAGATTTGCGGTTAAAACACCCTGAAATATATTTACACGAAAAATGTCAGAAAACTTGAGCTACCTTCTGGGTCTTCCCCCCACGCCCCATGAATTCTCTCAGTAGTGTGTGACTGGAGTCACACTCTTGGGGTGTTGGCCCATTTGGTTGGCAAGTAGATAGTATTAAATAGTCCTGAGAGAGTCAGGTCTCTCTTGCCTCATGGCATGAGCCTATTTGCATCACAGATGTTCACTTATTCATCTGCTCACTTATTTTAAGGACTCCAAGACAATCTAGTGTCCTAACCAGATGGTTGTTTGTATTCTATAAGGAATGGCAACCCAACTGATGCCTGTGACAGTAGGTAAATGCCTAATCTCCCTAATGAACAGACCCCAGTCCCTCTTCAGAACCTTTGCTTCCTGACCTTTGAGCAGGAAGTGTTGCTGATCCCTGTTCTCTGGTTCTACATTCCTCTTCCCACCCTCTTCCAGCAAATCCTGTTTCTGGGATGGGGTGCTGTTTCCTCCAACATTAAGCTTTGACACTTAAAGAAACTTAAATTTATAAATCTAGATTTTTTTCTGTCCCTAAACTTAATCCTCAGACATCATAGTGTACATTAGTAATTCTGTCCCTCAGATAGTAAATTTAATCTTTTCTAGAGAGGGCCAAGAATGTGTGCCATCAAATCTCGCTCAGCCTCTAGGAGAGGATTTAGTGTCAGAGTCTACTCTTCTAAAGGTGGCTTGTGTGGATGTTTGTGCAAATTTATACTCCACAAAGTTGTACACATTTATAAATCTATATTTGTGTATATATATTTTGCAATCACATTTTAGTATTTTTTAAACTGGAGAAAATACATGCTTAATAAATATCATTTCAAGGTATATCAGTTTTTCACTACAGTACTGCTAATAAATGACTGTGGAATCAGAGGTCCGATGACGTAATTAGACGCAGGTAGTTCGGGAGCTCCTCGAACAACAGCTGATTTTCAGAGGCTTGGTGACACAGACACTGCAAGTCACACACATTATTAATCTCGAAAACAAAACAAAACAAAACAAAAAAAACACCCTATGCCTTCCGAATTAAATTTTGTCTGTATCGTCAAGTTAAAAGGATGGGAAATCAGAGCATACATGGACGAGGATGTACTATGTAAGCAAAAAAATGACCTAAGTAAATTCAGAGAATAATTGCTCTAGATTTCATTATGAGCTGAGAACTATATTAATCCCATGAATTAGTCAGTTTTACACTGCATAGAACTTAAGTCTTAAGAAAATCAAACTGATACCTGGAGAGAGAGAGAGAGAGAGAGAGAGAGAGAGAGAGAGAGAGAGAGAGAGCTTCCAATTGTGAATTGTGTTTGAAGAACCACTTCCTAGTTACTGCCTGTAATAAAGATTTCACAGAGTTGCTCTGTGCTACTGAAAGTGGAAACAGTGAGAGGCCCCCACACTATTTATAACATCTAGACAGAGCTGAGGGCTGGGGATAGAGAGGGTCAAGATTCTCACATAGCCTCTGATCCTCTTTGACATTGGCTTTCTACCATAGGAAATAGCGCTTTGTCATATGGTGAGCATAGGAAGAAATTCAGGATGAACTCTGAAGGATGAAGAGAAAAGGGAACATCTCTGATATTATGATAAATCTCCAAGAACAGAAAAGGATGCAAGGGCAGATGGTCCAGGAAAGGTTTCCAGTAGCAAATATACATCCAAGCACGGAAATAAATGATCATCATAGATTTATTTTAATCCAAGGAAACATACCCGGACCCTTGTTCGTGGAGGAAACAGATGCCATTGGAAAATGAAGCTGGCACCAGGAGCCTTGACTAACAGAGACAGGGACTGCCAGCTGCTCCCAGAGCAGGAAGGTGATTTGGGAGTATTGATATGCAAATGAGCTTTCTCCACCCTCCTAATGGCAAGGCTGTGTGGTTCCACGCTGCACCATCCCTTCTATACTGTTGCCTGATAAAAGGAGGTCTGCTTTCTCTGGGTTAGGAACAGGTAACACCTGTTAGGAACAGGTGTGTGAGGCCCTGCAGGTTCTGGGACTGTGACCCACTCACAGATTTTTTGGGGGGGGGGTTCTGAGAGCCCCCAAATGTGACTTTCCTGATTGGTGACCCTATCTAAGAGGTGAATTAATGATACTCATAGATTCATGTCCACAGCTTTGACAGGCTCCTTGGAGCTCCTGGCTCAGGAACTTGGCACACAGCCAGCAGAAGAGGGTTACTCACTCCTCTTTCAGATCTAAGACCTTTCCAGAGTTCTCTTGTGATCAGGTTAGGCTGTGTAGAACAAGCTGACTTTGATTAACTTAAAATTATCTTACTTACAGGAAGTATTTGGTCCTTCCTTCCACAAAATTTTGCTAAGTTGACCTCATAAGGCTGATATTTGGAGACACTCATGTCAGTAAGCAATAATCTCTGATCCACCCCATCCACACTGGCACTGATGAAGCAAAGGCAGGGCTGGTCATTTCATGGGTAAACTAGCAAAAGGGGAAAGTTATCTGACACATGTTTGGCACTTGAATGCTCAGCTACAGCCTCTCAGGAGTTACAGGTACCAATGTACTCTGTAGACTGTGGACTGTTCTCACAACCTTAGAGATTTCATATTGCAGCGAGTCAGTGTAAAGCACAGGCATCCTTCCGAAACTGTGTTATAAACTCACACACTTCTAACCTATATTAACTTTTGACATGAGTGCTATATCTGAATATTTTTATTTTAATTAAAACTATAACTAATAGATGTTGAAGCCAAGCATTCAATGTTCCGTTCTTGAATGCACACTAGAAGGTCAACAAAAAATTCAGGATGCATTATCCCTTAAGCCAGTTTTAACCTTTAAGAGATGTTTTTCCATTCCAAAAAGAAATCTGTTCTGCTTCTCCCAGAAGGCAGAGGTTGTTTTGCTCGGAAGCCACCTAGGTCACTTGACCTCATTGGGAGGGAAGATCTGTATTTCTGTCCACTAGAAATAAAAATACTGAATCTCCTGTTTCTGCTAGTGATAAATGCAAACACACAGTCCCCGGTGCTCACCGGCAGATACTCCCTGGGAGCCAGGAGAGCTCCTTGTGTGCTTTTAAAAATGACATTGGTCTCTAGTTATTACTTTCTTAAAAATCCAATTTTTCCCTTGCGACAATTCGGCTAAAAAATGATAAAGTAACAGTTGGTCCCATTGCCAAACAGATTGTATACTCACACCCATAAATCAACCCTCTGAGCACCCAACCATGGATCATGGTGTAGAATTTTGAAATCATTCTTTTTTAATAATTTTGTTGCTCAGTGAAGTATATGTATATCTACCAAATGGAGCCTCTGGGACTCTGTGCAAGGATTTGTCATTCCCTTTTATGTAAAGGCTGGGATTCGATCATTATTAATTGTCGCTGATTCACTGAGAATCATCTGCCCATCAGGCATGTTGCTAATTCCAGCTCTCTTACCTCTTCTTGGGGCACCTGCTAGGCCCACTCATGAGCCTGCTTCTTAAAGAGAAGAAATGGAAGTAGACTCTTAACAGTACTATTGTAAAATTTTCATAGGATAGTTATTTTCATATATAATGAAAATGGTATTAAAATGAACACTAAAAACTGAACAAGGATTGAATTGCATCAGGACAGGCGTGCCTTTGCCACATCCCCTAAAGTGCGTTGGGGGTTGAGAAGCAACTGGACACACTTCCCAAACTTCCCAAAAGATTTCATAGAGCCATGCTTGAATACAATGAAAGGTTCTGCCTAGTATAAGCACGTCCTGTAGCTTGTCACTGTGGTCTCACAGCTGATAGCAGGTTAGACTGCCAGGGAGTCAGCTCTCTGTGCCTGTGGTTCCACAACCACAGATTCCATTGTTAATATTGAGGAAAAAAATACTGCTTCTGCCATAAAGAACACATGCCAATTTTTCTTGTTATTTTTTCCTAAACAACACAGTATGGCAACTATTTGCATAGTAGTCACATTATGTAATCTATCTAGAGACCATTTAAGCACATAGGCTAATAGTACAGGAGCTGCTTACAAGTACTTATGATTTCGTGGCTAGGGGAAGTGCCTTGTGGGTTCTAGTGCTAAAAGTAAAAGTGATATTTCAGGGAGAATGGAAAGGGATGAGACACCCAGTATCTGACAGAGAGTGGAGAGCCAGAGGCACATATGGGCTGCTGTGCAAACTCTTTGGAAAAGGACAAAGGGGAGTTGCTAGATCACCACAGCATTTCTCATCTGTAAAACATGAAAAAAAACCGTTATTTTGAACACAGCTGAGAAAATTAAACTTGTCGAAGGAATCAACAGAGTAAACATGTGGTCGATTCGTGGTTGTACTGAGTTCATGCCATGGTCATGTCATGGTCATGCTCCTCTGGGAAATCCTTTTAGGTGTGTGAGAAGCTTCACATTTTTGCTTTTGACACAATGTTTGTGAAATGTATACTAACAGTGATCTGTTCCCATCAGTACACATACCCATTGGCTGCTTTACTTTTGAAAGTTAATATTTCATTTTTTAGAAGACTGTTTTGTTTGTTATGGATCTGGGGGTCTCTCAGAGACTCATCACATCCATAAATATATTTTGATAAGTGGCATTTCATTTAGGAAGTAGCATCCAATGTAGGGCCAGGACTGAACCAGAGAGCACTCTCAAGATACAGCCTATAGCCATATCAGCCCAGGGATATAAAGGCAAAACCCATAAGATCCCATGTGTCTACCTGTGGGGAGGATCTAATTTTAACATATATGTCTTGCATTTGTCCTAGTCATCTTTTCAGCAGAGTAAGCAAGTTTGATTACAGAAATAGAAATGGCAGTTAGCTTTACGACCTACTAGTTTGCTAGAACAGCAAATTTTACAAGACCAGTCAACTTAAGAGGTTTCGACATCTAGGAAGAAGGGGAAGTGGGCTGCTAGAGTGCAGCCTATATAAGTTAGGGGCGCACACATTACTGGCAATTTTTCCTTTTTGGTCTTTCAAGCATAGTAATTTATTTATTTATATTTTTAAAGATTTATTTATTTTACGTATAGGAGTACACTGTTGCTGTCTTCAGACACAACAGAAGAGGGCATCAGATCCATTAAAGATGGTTGTGAGCCACCATGTGGTTGCTGGGAATTGAACTCGAGACCTCTGGAAGAGCAGTCAGTGCTCTTAACCACTGAGCCATCTCTCCAGCCAGCATAGTAATTTAAATGTAACTTTAACATTTTGAGATCCCATATTAACTTCATTCTGTTTTCCCAGTTTGAAACTCAGTGCATTTTTCATGGTTCTGGTTAATATCATTTTAGTTTTGAATTATCTTTGAAATCTAATATGATCTACATATAGTACCAAGAATTGAAAATATTGGTGTTAACATTTAATTTGAGTATATTCTATCCAGAGATACAATTTATATTCTTTGTAGTTCTAGGCAGATACATTTGTTCCTTTTTTTTAAAATTCTAAGAGTATGATATAGTTTTGGCCCTAGAAATGAATTAAAAATGCTAATACATGTCTTGGGTAGTGTTCTATTGCTGTGAAGAGATACCATGGCCATGGTAACTCTTATAAAAGAAAACATTTAATTGGAGCTTTTTTATAGTTTCAGAGGTTTAGTCCATTGTCATCATGGCAGAGAGCATGGCAGCATGCAGGCATGGTACTGGAAAAGTAGTTCTACATCCAGATCCACAGGCAGCAAGAAAAGAGACTCTGGGTTTAGAATAGATTTTTTTGAAACCTCAAAGCCCACCTCCAGCAATGTACTTCCTCCAACAAGGCTATACTTCCTAACCCTTTCAAATAGAGCCACTCCCTGGTGATCAAGTATTTAAACCTATGAGCATATGGGGGCTGTTCTTTTTCAAACCACCATACCACATATTGTTCTCTGTTAGATAACACGTTCTAGATCCAACAGAGAAGCTGTACCCAGGAAGTCTCAGCAATGCAGTCTCCTAAACAAGACCTGTATAGGACACTGGTTGACTTGTTGATGTGGATGGGGAAATCTCACAAGGCACCACCTCCAGATGGAGAGCTATAGTATAGACAATCACTGTCAGACCTAAATATTAGTCCAACACCATGAGCAATACTAAATGAAATCCATAGGGTGTGTGTGTGTGTAATTTAAAAAGACGTCATGAACTTAAGAGGGAGTCAGGAGGATGGAAGCAACTTCAGTTGGGGAGGGAGGAGCAAGGATGATACAAAAGCAGTACTCATGTATAAAATTCTCAAGAAATTAAAATGCTGCCAGGGAAAATGGAAATTCAATAATTAAATATTTTAAAACAATGATGATGAAATATAGCATATGATCAGCCAATTGTTTTAAGATGGAGTCAGACTTCTAAGTCATCATTTAGTTGGGGCACTGGGTGTAGAGCATACTAGCATTAAAAGCTGGAGGAATCACATATGATTTGTAATTGGTTTTTAAACCCTAAAAAGACACTGAAAACCTTTACCGACCGCACGCCACAGGCTTAGAGAATAACCATATTGGAATCACAGAATTTGACTTAGGCATAGTAAAATTACAGAAAGAGTTAATAGTCAGCCCAACAAGAGAAACCATTTTGGTTTCAGATGCCTAGCATCAGGCAACATCTCACATGTGAGCAGCTGGATAAATTAAATAGAGGGATTTTTAGCTGTATATAAAAATAATACCGCAAAACAAAATTGAAAGAAATTCTTAAAAGCATGTTCATTCTCCCTATATTAGATGAGTCAGAATCAATACATAAAACCATTGTTTTGGTAAAACTTCACTTTAGACAGTCTTTGCCAACACAGGGGCCACAACCTGACTGAGGCTGCTCAGTTTAGGAAAAGCCTGCTTACCATTGGAAGCTACAAAGGGAAGATGGTGGCTGAAAACGTTGGATAATACTTTTGAAGAAAGTTTATTTTCACTATTTCCACCCTCACTTTTAGATAGTTAAAAGTCAAACTCATGAAATATTTAAAATATTCAATATAGGCCTTTGTATGGAAAGAATTGGAATTCCACTGAACTTCCATCATGGTTGTTTCTGTTTTGCATGCACATACAGTCTCAGCCTTCTCATGGTAGAGTTTTCTCTTTTGGATGAGACAGGTCACACTATTTAAAAAGCTCAGTTCTGTTCCTGGTTCCACATTCTACAGTACAGTCTAAAGTTCTTAAATTAATCTTGGCTACATATTAGTTGAAAAACTGAGGTTTCTATTTTCCAAATGTACATATTTTAACCTAAAGTAACAGGAGAGATGTTTGTATGTTTGTTGAATTATCTAAATACATTTACTCAGTCAGTTTTGGGTACCAGTCTAGTTTTCATTCAATCTGTAGTTTGTTGAATAACTGAATGACTCTGTATTCAATGCAATAAACATTCAGAGTATTATAAAACATACAACTGACCTACTTAACTTATTCTCAAGCTGTTCCCTGTGAGTGTGTAAGCACCACTGTGTTCTAAGATATGTCAGTTAAAGGAACAGTGAGATGCTCTTTGGTATTTTAATCATCTCCTCTTTTGTTTTTAAGATATAAACATGCATTCACATTTAGTGACTTTATCAAACCAATTTCATGAAGCCAAGATCTCAGGCCTATTTAGAAATCAGTAAGAGGGAAGCAAGCTGTTCACAGTACATCTTTTTAATAATTAGGAAGACAGTCGTGAAATGAACACCTACAAAGAACCAAAATACTAAGTACAGCAGGTAAGGTTAACTCAGCAATGTGTCTCCCTTGATGGCTCATACCCCCAACACCTTATTGAATTCCAGAGGCCAAAGGCATAGATGATCATTATGTTCATTGCTGATACATGCCGAAAGACACAGAAACCTGGAGAACTACTTGTATCTTTGGAAACTTCAGAAATGTTCACATATCTTTCCTCCCTTGGTTTTACCTATTTGCACACTAAGATGGCCACACACTTTGATCAGATTCTCTTATAATTAATCTAAAGATTCTTATAGATAGTAGTACCTATGGATCTGGAAGCATATAGAATGGACACCTCGTTCATTCTTTAAAACAACCCATAGACATAGGACAATAGAAGAGAGAAACCTAATTATCCAGCACCATCGGTGTTGCCAATGGGCTATGGTCTCCTGGCTTGCACCATATAAATTATTAAAATTAAGCTCTCTGGCTTAATAGTTGTCCATGCCTTGTTTACCCGATGTTATTAAAATTCAAAACTAGAACAAACCCATTTATTCAACATATATTTATTCAGCAACTTTTTGGTGCTGTTCAATTTTTTAAGCTCTAGAGATAAAATGGTAGTTTTCTCTCTCAAAAATAGTTGAATTTTGAGGAAGAGGGAACAGTAAAAGATGCCAAAGAGATCTGAAAGGCTATGGAGACATGGTATGCAGGAAACTACTGTCAGCAGGTCAAACTTCTGATTCATTGATAGCTTGTGTTTCCAGAAGAAACCTTACACTGATGATCTGGGCAAGAACACTGTAAGAAGGTTAGGGCTGAGACCAACACAGCTGTGGAAAGAACCACGCTGGACAGGTCAGAGATCACAGTCAAACAAACAGCATGATTCTTGGTGTGGTAACTGAAGGCTCTGAGTATACAGGATAGAAGAGTAGTAAGAAGGGAAGTAGAGATGTTAGTACATACATACCCAGCCATGAACTTGTAGATTTCTACATGTTTCTTCAACATCCTCCTATGTGATGAAAGAGCAATGCCCAAGAAAGATTAAGTGAATCGTGGAATATCAGAGAGCTTGTCAGTAAGTCCCTAAGAATATCAGGCTATTTGCACATCATGTATATGGTGAATGTCTGAGCCAAGTAAGTTATATGTATGTAGCATGAGGGTAATGTGAGGGCTGAATATTGTGGGTGGGAATATTCTGCAGAAACTGGGAGATGATTCTTTTCTTACTAATAGACCTAAATAAAAAAATCCAAGACCCTGTTCCTCACAAGTATCAGGAAATGTAGTAGTTGTTATTTTTCCTTCCACCTTTAAGGACATGAAAAGAGACACATCCCTTGTCTCTCCCTCCATAGTGTTCCCTATCTTATCAGTATTTTTTCTGGTTTTATAGTGTATGATTCCATTATATTGTTTCATGCTCAGTATCCAGCACACACTTCAAAACACCTTAGAGCAGACCAGTGATCCTCAAATATGCTAATGCTGTGACCCCTTAATGTAATTCCTCATTTGTAACGTCCTCTAACCATAAACAATTTTATTGCTAATTTATAACTGCAATTTTGTCACTATTATGAGTATTAATGTAAATGTCTGATATGCACGATATCTGATATGCAACCCTCTAAAGGATCACAATCCACAGATTGAGAAACATTGCTATAGACTGTTGACTTCCAAATGGTTTTTATTATTATGTCTGCACATAAAATCATACCAGGAAGCTCAAAAATTAAAAAAATAGTCATAACTATTAAACTCAGGGATCTGTTTGCAACAGAAATATTATCCCTACTGAGTAATATGCTTTGCTTAAACTGTAATGATTTAATCTTATTGTCAAAAAAATTCCATCCAGAATACTGTTTGAACAAATATTCCAGCACTGTGGCATGGCCAGGTTAACTCATAAATCGGTTCTCATCTGTATGTATGCACAATCTCTGTACCTAAATGCAGCCTTTATATGAATTTATGATAATAGTCATAAAGCAGACACAGGAATCATCTTCTCAGAAGCAAGGCTTCAAGCTAAAGAGGAAGATTCATAGATTAAATAAAATAGTTATTTAATCTAATCAAAGATAATTATATATATATATATATATATATATATTTCACTTTAAGTCATATTAGCATGCCTAATGAAGACAATAAACTATGTCAATAACAGGGTTTATTTTTTTCTAGAATTTTAAAATTTTAAGCTTACCCAAAGGCAATTTTCGGTGGTTTTTCTTTATCATAAATTTTGAAAATTACTATTAACCAAGTCCCATATTTAGAGGAATATAAAGTTTTCCACGACAAACATTTTTTTCTCCATTAGTTTTTAAAACTAATTTTAGAGAAAATCAGAAGACTTCTCATGCAGGAGAGATCCAGCTGATCCTGGGGACGGTCTCATGAAGTAGACCCGGCTAATCTGGAACTTGTTTTTCTCCTCCGCCTCCACCTCCCAGGTGCTGAAATGATAGGCATGCACCGCCCAGCTCAGCTAAGACCTACATTATTGTACAAACTGGTTATAAACAAGCACTGGTCAGCAATTCAATTCCAGCTTTATCCTGAATTTCCCATGTGAACTGAGCCTCAGAATACTGAAATAGTTAGCAGCAGGGGGTGGGGGGGTGTCTTTGCCAGTTCATTTCATATACCTTCCCACAGGTTAGTTGAAGAAAATCAAATCCTGTGAACCCACCCAATGCTTGACGAAATAGGACTTCTCCGTTAGTACTTTTCTTACTGCCAAATTTGGATACATGAGTGTCCATCTTTCTTCCTTCGGATGGGAGCCTCTGGACTGGTTACCTTCCTACCGTTCTATACTCTAATTGTGGCTCTACAGCTGACTAGGATAGATTCACTCACAAGCCACACTTGACTGTAGTTAGCCAGTCAAACTATCACTGTTATGATTTCTCTGCTCCTCCTCCAGCTCCCCGTTCTCTCTGCATCTCTTACCATCACTTTTGCTATTTACTGCTGCCATAGTTTTCAATATACAGGGCAGCAGTGACTGTATCTGACACTGCCCTGTAGTACCTGGTACTCAATACTGCCATTGGCAGCTAATTCCTACCTAAAGTAGAATTCTACCACTTTCTCCAAATCACAGTGGTTAATGTGCATATAGATAATTACTATAATTAGCTAAGCAGGGCATCCAAAGTCCAGGAATCCAGTAGGATTCCAAGACATGTAAACATCAAATTAAAAGATCAGTGAGCTATGGATAAAGGACAAGAAGTCAGGAAGAGATGTTCCAGGGGGTTCTTGGAGGCATTGGAAGAAGAATTTATATCATCAAAATACATTATGTATGAGTATAAAATTATGAAAGAATTAATTAAAAATTCAGGAACTATCAAGAAAAAGAATAAAAGGTTTAAACATACACATACACACAAACAAACACATAAACACACATACACACACACACACACACACACACACACACACACACACACAAGACTGCAGCAAGATTATACCAAGCCCAGCTGGCCTGGTAACTCTGGATTTCATCCTATATGCTGTGGAAATTTAGTAAAGGGGCTCCCATGAATAAGACAGATGACTAGGAAGAGAGAAGATGAGGAAGGAGAGAATCACAAAGACAAAGAAAAGGAAGAAAATTTGAGAGGGAGAAGCAAAAGTACAACTAATAATATTTACGTCTATCAGATGACAATAATGAATGCTGGCTAGTAAATATCCCTGGGATTTGAAGAATTGTATCTTCATTTGGTTTATTTTCAAGTGTAAGGACAATAAGTAGTAAATCATGCAAAGTTAGAAAGATGCTCCTGAGAATAAAATTCCCTAAGATGAAAGAGAAGGAAACAATATTTCTATTGCCTATGAAGGCCACAGTTGGGGAGCTCAAAGAGAGGTGATCAATTGACAAGAGTCTGTGGAAGGGGGAGGGCTAGGTTGTGTGTGTTCCCACCACCTGATCACTCTGTCAAAGGCAGGTCCTTGTAAAAGCTTTATATATAAAGCTTTTTCATAGACTACAGAAAGTTCCAGAGGTCCTAGGACTTCTATTGAGATTTCTGTGTTGTCAGTCATTTCAGACATTAATATTTGATGTATCATCTTGGCAGCAAACTGTTGCTGTTATTTGTGGTGATGTGGTCTTTTTTATTTTCCCTTGTATAAAACAAAGAATCTCAAATATAAGCCAGGGAGAGACGTAGGCAAGATACACCCACCCTTTAGTGTAGAAAAAGGGGAGGACAAGTGGATAAGCCTCATAAAGAGGAGAGGGGAATGCCATTTAAGGCTTAAAATAGTCTCTATAAAAAGTTGGAGGAGTCTCCCCAGCCTGAGGGGAAGGCAGAGGCTGGCTTTTCAGTGGAGTTCTCTGCACTTGAGTGTCCAGAGGCAGGGAAAGGCAGCCACTTCACTTCTTACTCTGAGTCATTTTCTTCCTTATGGAGAGAATGAGGGCTGCAGGCCTCAGAAGGCAGATATTTGCTTATGTGGGTTAAAAGGCAGCATTTCCAACAGCTGTTTGCTTCATACGCCTTCATCTCGTGGACCACTGGCTGCATTGGTCGAAGCCCCTCTACAGGAGGGAGGGGGCAGGGTAGAGATATATCTTGAGGCCAATTGTCTTCTGGAGGCAATTCAATGAGATCAAAGGTTTGTTGTTGTTGTTGTTGTTGTTGTTGTTGTTGTTGTTGTTTCTCAACTGGTCAGCTTCTGGGCTTCCAGGGAAGAGATGCATTCAGTGAGACATCTCAGCAAAGATACAGTGGATATGCCACCTGTCCACAGGTGCTGCATATGGAGACTGCAGAAGAATTTGAAGAACACAGTACTGGATTATAACAGTTACGGGTGTGAGGAGCCATCTGGTAGCTGTAGTATCTGGTTAGGTCAAAGTCAGCCAGCTTGACTGTTCTAGTACTTATCACCAGAATTTGTCACCCTAGTTTAAGGTCTTGGTGATCAATGCAATTTGCATGGAGAAAATCTAGGCTGCTTAGAAACTGATGCACCAGATCCTTGATGATCTCAACCAGCGAGCCTGGGGAGGGGGTGGGGATACTTAGTCCAGGTATGTCCTAAGGTCCAAGTCTATATGCTTAAACACTCAAATGACCCTATTGTCTCAATCAGTTCAGGAAGTACTACAGACATCCATTAGCTGGACAACATTTGGATATTCTAAGACCTCTAGCCTCCTAAGTAAGGCTACCTCATGAAGTGTGTTGATGGGCAGGCCCCCTTCAGATCCTCTTCCATTAGGAACTCACGTAATCTTGAGGGCCTCAATGTGGCCATTGTAGGAATCTCAGGGCTTACAAACCATTCCATGGGTACTGACAGCAATTTCAGCCACTGTTTGGGAGGTAGTATTTTCCAAGCAGGGGATCTCCTTAAGCCCATTATCCGGGCCCAGAAGCTGGTTCCTGCAGTGCCTTACACTGAGGATAGGTCCCAGGCAGCTGGATGCTATGTGCTAGCCTATAGACACAAACTTAAATGTCCTGTGAATATTGTTTCTTCTCTTCAGCATTGAGTCTCAGGGTGACATCGCAGGGAACACACATGCCATTCAGGGGCATGGGTAGTCTTTCTAGATCAGGATGCAGGCTACTTCAATTTTCTCCCACCTTCCAATGGCTTAATATAGCTCTAGCCTGGGGCCCAGAAGAGAGAGATGAAGGATTGGTGCAATCTTCCTTTCTGTTCCTGTTCAACAGACCCATCTATTCTAGCAAGGGTTTTATCTGAGGGTTAAGTAAAGTTTCTCTCTGTTCATCTCTTTTTGAATGGGTGAGTGATATTTTCTCAGACCATAGGGTGTACAACTGAATTGCTCAGGTAATATAGTGTCTGCCTTCAGTGTCTGTATTTCCAGTTCTCTGATGAAAACCAAGTTAGTTTGATGCCAAGGAGAGTGACTTGTCCTGAAGTAACCAAGGACATGGTCCGGGCTAGAGTCTGTTTTGCAGTGCTCTCTCCTAAATGTTCCTGCCTTGATATTTAGGTAGAGTAGTGTCTCCTGAAGGGACACTAACTGCTCCAATTAAGCTGTTTAAAATAATCAAAAGTTGTACTTTGTCATCTTAATTTGATTTATGAATCCACTTAAAGAGTAATAAGAAAGAATGAGTAAAATGCTTTGGTGGTAAGAATTTTAAAATATACTTGATAATTTTTTTGTATCAAATTTCATTCTCTCTTAGAAATCTACTAGATTTAGACTAGAAAATAATTTCTAATATAATCAAATTGATGTTACTGGAGGCACTCACTTTGCATGCAGTGAATATTCATAGAAATATTATTTACTGAATATGAACTGCCAAAACATGCCTCAGTTGTCCAACTTCCATCTTATTTCTTCTCTGAATCATTCCATTCTGGTTTTTTCTCTGCAGGACTAGAAATGGCTAGTGTTAGTGTATATGGTACTGGTCTATGCTTGGATTTCCCTAAAATCCCTGTCACCTGACAAGAAGACGTGAAGTTTGTTCAGAGAAATTTATGCTTCCTGAGAAAATAGCTTGGTATTCGGGTACTTTGGGTTCCCTCAGGGTCAGAGGTGGCTCACCATCATTATGGTAAAGTGAACGTCTTAATGCAGGCTTGAAAGGTAAATCAAGAGGGCAAAGAAAACCTGTAATGGTCCAGGCAACCAACGATGTCGAGGATAGAAGCTTTAAGCTCTTCAAAGGCAAGGTATACACAGCATGAAATATAAGGCAATGTATCATAGTCAAATAAAATTAAAAAAAGATACCTTGAAAATTACAAAAGGAAAACTAAATCAGTGAGCAATGAGGAAAAAAGTGGAGAGGCAGAAATGCAGAAGATACAGGTCCAAATGTAAGTCATATAAACAACAGGGAATGCAGCATGTGATCCAGGAGTAGGGATATAGGGAGTCAAGGTCACAGGTTGGAAAGATGGACTCTCCTAGGAGCCAGCAGAGAGAGCACAGCCAGCTAATGGGAAGTGAGAGCCTGGCAAGAATCCTGGTGTCACTACACCTTCAGGTGTACCTGAGCCATTCTTGAAATTGACCGTTTATTAACGAGACTCTCAGAATCATAGATGTCTCTGAATGTTATATAGTAAATGTGATCTTTAAGTCTGCTTGGAAAACCCACAGTGAGGGTCTCAGAGAAGTCTGTAAAAGCAGCTTCCCCTATTACGTCACAGGGAGGATGCACAGAAGCCCACTCCTCGTATTGGCAGTTTAGAAAGCTCCTGGTGGTGCCTTGGGATTCAGAGTACATCTTGGGTTTCCTGTTATGTGTGTACCATTGATCTATTGCATTAGGGTAAATATCCTACCCATCCTGGCTAAGGTGAAGCCACACCAGAAACAGGGAGATGAAAGTGTTTCCAGCAGATACCTGGAGAATCCACAAGGTGGCAAAGCCTGGAGGAGTCCTCAGAATGGCAGTTCATAGGTTCATAGCAGCAAGTTACAGGTAGGCATGCAGAAACATGCATGACTGTGTAATACTGGACATGTGAAGAGCAGCTCAAAACAGAAACATCCGAGTTTTCCCCTAGTTGTAGTTCTGTGACTTGACGGGTTTTTTTTTTTTTCTCTATATGTTGTGATGCCAGCGTGATATACACTGGCAGAAACTACATTTGATTTTCAAATTTTGTTTATCTCAGATATACCCATGGTATTGCCTGGAGCATGGTGAAGGAGCTATGATCAACAATTCCTGGCTGTGAGAGCCACAGCAGAGACAGGAGACGCTACTGTGCTGCTCTGCTGTGATGTTCCAGGCTAGGGGCTCTGAAAATGTTTCAACTTAGCATGTTTTAAATTTATGATGAAAGTTTCAAGCTGCACATGCTCTAGTGTAAGCCAGGAATCATCCAATCACAGAGGAATTCATTTGGTCTTATCCTCTAATGGATCCACCTGATCTACCAGACATTGTATACAGATCCAGGTAGAGCAATGCAAAGCAAGAAGCTTAACAGGGCTTGTTTAATTTGAAGTTGTCCACCACAGCCACCATCATCCTACAATGAGACCTTCTTATTTTTGACAAGCTATCTCTCACTTGATCAGATTGGTAAGAACTCAAGAAATAACCAAAGGTAGGTGTGTGAGAAACTCATTCACTGAAAATAATTCTGAATGTGAATGACAGGTTTTATTACAGCAGAAAAAAAAAAGACAGCATGAATAATCAGTAAAGAGTAATGTTTGGAGTATAGAGTATGGAATAAAAATTTATATAACATCAATTGCTTTAAATGGTGCTTGGATGTGATAAATAAAATTGCCCTGATATTTAGATAATTCTACACACAGAAATCAGAAATCCAAAACAAGAAAAGTAGATACAGATGATGACGGCAAATGCAGGTGTTATCCACAGGTTTTACAAGGTTTGAACTACAGGATGGACAAAGCATCCTTGATTAAAGGATAAATTATAGCCATTATCCTAAAATGTTAAGGCAGAGAAGGAATAAGAAACTGGCTGTTCAACACACACCCTCTCCTTCAAAGGGAAGGCGTTTTAAAATTATGAAAAAGTTTATATACATATTTATCAAGATCCAAATCCTTTCAGTTGTAGGTTGATTTAATTAAGTGATCTTAACTAAAGTGACTGTCAAGCATGGCATATTCTTCCCAGTCATTCAGACTCACTTTGTTTTCATATTATAAATCAGTTTATGTAAGGAAAAACCCTGAAGCCCTGTTCATCCATTCATTGAATGGAGTGGGATTCCTTCTGTGTTCTCTACATACACACGTCTGCATTTGTCTGCTAGATGGATACTGGGCTCTGTGCTACTGTTAATGAAGGAGATGTGCTTTCTAACTTGGATTCGATGGGAAATTAGAAGCAGAATCCATTTCAGCAGGCAGCCACTGTCAATGCCTAAGTGCTATTTCTGTTTCCTCTTGAAACATAGCCATCAATCTGTAGCGTTCAGGGTCCTTGAATCTCCATTTCCTTGAAGCACTTGAAATCTCAGACCCTTGAAAACATTCATACTCTTCCTGTCTTGCTTTTTTTTAAAAAAATTTCTTATCTTAGAAGAATTCTGCTTCAAAAAATAAACAAAGAATAAAAGATAAAGAAAATAGACAAGTGCAAGAGAGGAATGCAGGCCTGGATTGAAATGATAAACAATATCTTATAGTTTGCAAATATGGCATGATTAAGCAAATTCAGAGAAGCACTTTAAAATGATGGCATTCGTGAAATGTAGGCGGAAGAGATCATTTCACGTTTAAACAGGAGTTTTGTAATAACCAAGGAACAAAATTGAGTTAAACGGTGCTGGAGAGGTGGTTCAGTGGTTAAGACCATGTACTGCTCTTCTGGAGGGCTGAATTTTAGTCCCCAGCACCCATGTCAGGGGCCTCAAAACCTCTGTAACACTAGCTCTACTGGCTTCAATACCCTCTTCTGGCTTTTGCAGGCATGTGAATGCATGTGAACATAACCACACACACACACACACACACACACACACACACACACACAGAGTTTTAAAAAATAAAAATAAATCATTAAAATAAAGAGTTCAGAAAACCATCCAGTCTCCGCTGGAGTATTGTTATTGACTAGGGCAGGATAGGGAACCCCAAACTTGGCTCTTTGGGGATCACAGGGCACTGGGTGCTATCTTGAAAACATGCATGGCTTTGTTTGCATTTGGTTAACCTTCAGACATCACCACATACAAAACAGGAAATGGTGGAGTTGCCCTCCAGCACAGAGCACTGGGTGTCTTACTCCTTTCCTTTTCCTTTTTTTACTGGGTGAACTCCTTTCTGGATGATGCACTCTGGATGTTGAAAGAGCATTATAGAGGTACGAGTATTGAGGAAGTACTCAATAAATGTGGAAGACTGCAAGTTAAATGTGAGACACTTAACTTAATTTTGCAAACTTCTCCCAACTGAATGCTGAACAACACTTTGAATATTTTGATATTTCCTTAATATTAGGGGTAGAGATTGAGCTATAGAGGTCCTGTTCTAGATAAGGGATGATAGCAGTAATCTTTCTTCACTCACAGCAGTTGTATGTCACCTCTTCTCTGGAGAAGACACAGATCTCAATTTTTATGTGTGGCACTTTAGATCTGAGAACTTGATTCTGAACATCTTTTTTTTTCTTCTTCTTTTAACTTTCAACAGCAGATGCATTGCTATTCCATGCATATCCTTTGCTAGCAGAGATTTTAATTTTTCATGGGCTCATTTTGAAAGAAAATCATAAGCAGAAAAAGACAGAGTAATAAGAGCACCCTGAGTGCTATGTTCTCCGGTCTGCAGAGCAGAGACTAAAGTAAATCTCTACTCTCTACATTTCCAACTTCTCTATGTTAATAGCAGATCATAGGGGACTTCCAGACCTTTCCTCATAGTATTTGAATCCAGTTCTGACCACTCTCAGGGCAGCTCCAAGACTCTTAGTGTGTCACATTAGGTTATCTTTCATGATGTTGATGATCCCAGGAGGAGGTAGATAGAGGAACCGGAATGCCATACCCAACCACTTTCCAGGCTCGTCCTGGAGGAGAAAAGCTATGAACAGTATCTTCCACAGCTTTGTATTTCCAATTTTAATTTTCAGAAGCTTTTGTGGAGAAAAAAATTCTATGTACCAGTCTGCAAGTCTCTATAAACGCGTTTATCTCTGAATGGTGAGATTTATCTGAAATGCTATCACCTTCTGCTCCTGATCAGCCTCTATGCTCTGGAACTGGTGACTTTCTTGATGCATGGAACATTTAGGCCTGGACCACATACCAAGCCCCTTCAGAGCCAGAGGGCAGAAATGTTTTGAGAGGGCAGTAGTATCTACTGCTGAGCATTTTGATATAGACTATTTCTGAAGAAGAACTCAGAGTACAAAGAATTTTAGGGATGGAGAGCCAGGAAGTGGGTTTCCTTAATACTGTGAACCTCTCCACAGTGGAAACAATTTGGAAATTTCTATTAGGCATGCATGAAAGGAGTACTTAATAGCTCCTAGTTATTTTACCCCAATTAGCATTTTTACTGGTGTGCACGTCTATTCATCATGAGACTATGTGCTTTAAAATAATTATTATATATGAACAAACACAAAACAGAACAGAATCGGGAGGAATTTTCAGACTCATCTCAGTGTGACTGGAATATGAATTCCTAGGAATTGAATTTGGAGTACAAAAGAGAATTAAGCAGCTATTTTTTGTCAAGTATTTTTGAAAACTCCTGATCCTCAAGAAAAACTTCCTGGGAGCCTTCAACTGGTCAGGCAGTCTTTGAAACCCTAATGACGTAATCCTTTTTATAATATCCAATTGCTGGCTTGCACCCACCCCAGAGTTTAGAGAAAGAGGCTCATGCTAAGCCAGTCATAAGAATCGATGTATTCTTAGAAATTGGGTGTCCTGTAGCTGGTAGGAGCCAGGTAACCTCTCATTAGGGTTGCGACAAAGCCTGGGTGGAGGTGTGAGGCTTGGTGGTTGGTGAAGAGCCAAGCAGAACTAGGGGCCTCAAACGGCAGAGCCACCAGAGCCATCCGTACTCCCGCTTCATTTTGCTGATCTCTCGTGATTTTGACTTGGCTTTACTACACGAGTTTATGGAAGGGAAATTGTAAGGTATCTGGGGTCCCCCCTCAAAGAATATTAGAAGTGACTCTACTTTTAAAATAGAGGTAAGAAGCACAGAAAATTGAAATGTTTCATCAAATGTCACCATGAACAGTCGTGAGAACTGAAGTCAAACCACACAGTGAGAAACAAACAAAACCCATGAGCTAGATTACACTGTTTTCTTTCTATATTTTTTTTAAAAGTGTAAAACCTTAAAGTTGTTAATAGGTTAATAAAGGTACTCGATAACATGCTAATATTTGCTATATGTGCGATTTTCATATATAAATCACAGTTCATCTTTAAAAAGAAACTGACCAGTTGTCAATTGATTCTAGAAAAATTTATTTCACGGTCATGAGATGCTGACAGATACATTGTGAGAAGTGAGGTGTTAGGCAATGTGGTCACTATGCAAATTTCATAGGGTGTCCTTACACAAATGAAAAGAGCTCTGATGTCCCAGGCAAATTCAGTCTCCTGGACTTCTGTCATTAATGTAGCCAGACACTGATCAAAATGGAAATATGCTGTCTGCAAGTACATGCTAATGGTTCTGAAGACTGCTACAGAAAGCAGCTAAGACATTGTTCAAACCTGTCAGGTGCTAAGACATTTAGTTCATACAATCTTTATGTCTGTTTATTTTATATTTTATTCAGCTTTTATTATGAGCTGCCATTATTCTAAGTGGGTGCCATTATTCTAAGCAAAAAAAGAGAATGTAATTCCCTAGTTTCAATAAGATGCTGTGTGGATGTCAGCTGGGATGTCTAAGTCTCACACTAGGGACTATAGGATAATGACAAGGGCACTAGGAGATTCTGAAGTCCTAGAGTGGAATGTTATGGACCTATAATCATCACAGAAAGCTCTTCGTTAGGGGTGACATTAAGTCAGATTCCTAAGTGTTAAGAAGAGCCTGAGAAGATCGTGGCAGAAAGAAAAAAACAGTTGAAATAAATAGGCTTTAAGGAGAGATGAGCTGTGTAGTATCATGATGGGAAGATGGAGGACTTTGCAAGAGGTCAAGAAATGTGTGATACAAGGTGGTCCAGAGACAAAATAAATCTCACAGGGATGTGGGGGTGCTAGGAGGAAAAGTAGCATTACCTCCCTGAGGCTCAGCAAAGTCATTCTGTCCAATATGGAGGAAGAGATTACATCAGGGAAAGAGAAGAGTAAGGATACCAGTAAGTAGTTGCTTCCTTGAGCCTCATAAGGAAGAGAAGAGGATTTGGACCGAGAGTGAACTGGCAACTGAGTTCTGAGAATAGATGATAGGAATTATTGTTAGAATAATGAAGCAGTTTAGTGATGAGCTTGGGAGCATCGGACATAAGGGAGACAAGGTTTGGGATGGAAAGGATGCTGGGGGATGAAGTTTGGATAAGAGAATTGAAATCGGGGGAGGGGAAAGAGGTGTCAAAGAAAGGAGTGTTTGGAGGTGGATATTTTTTACAAAGAGTCAGCTAGCAAGGTATAGGTGACAGGCAAGGGAGGAGGACAAGACCCATGGTTGCTGGAGTTTTAAAAAAAAGCTGATGAAGTTCAGGTCTATGTTCACAGAAGTTTCAATTTATAGACTGTTGGAATGTGGCAATATGTTAATGCAATTTCCTCAAAACTGAATATTCTATGGAAATCTTAGCAGATTCTTAATTATAGATTCATTATAATTAAATGAAATGCGAGACAGGTGTTCAAAGCTGAAAATAAGCAAATTAGAAAGAGTCATCAGAACGTAGGTAGCATTGTAATTTACTTTCCGTGAAAGCAAGTGTGTCCCTTCTAGCCAGGAATGTCAGGGAGTACTGGTTGGACTCAAATTGTCTTAGTAAATGTTAAGTGACTTTCAATTAGGACGTTCCCAGGCATCACCATATGGCCTATTAGCATGCTATATAGGATGTAATTAAGCTCCTGGTAGCATAAGTTTTGCTCAGTGAAGCAGAGTGTTTCATGAGCAGATTCCTATAGCTGTAAAGCCTCGCCATGCGTGAGGTGGTTCTTTCGTATAAGCATCCTTGTTTGGATAGCAATGTCAATGTAGTGACTTACTTTCTGTTTATAGATGATGCTTACGTTATTGTTTACTTTGACTGAGACTATAGAGATAGAGCTTCATCAAAACTACTGTTCTATGGTGTGTATCACAGGTAATTAGTGGGCCAGCATTTACGGCCTCATCATTGTGTAACTGTAATTTACTGAGCAGACTTTTCTCACTCAATTATTCATGATTGTATATGGTATAAGTACAGGGCTTCCATTAGCATAAATCCTGAGAAAATTCACAACCGAGTCAATAAATTGGGTTTATCTGCCTTTCAAAACTGATGTTTTATTTGAAGAGATTTTTATAGGAAGATTAGTTCCCTATGAATAGTTCATTTTATTAATGTAATTGAAATTTCATCTTGGGCTTTGATCCAGTGGAAAACATCTCAGGAAGATGACAGCGCTCTGGGGAAATCTAGGTGACACTGAGGAATTACAAGTTAAAAGTCACGCTGACAAAACAGACGTGTTTTGCATTATCAAAATAATAGCTTAATAAAATGCACATATGATCTCTAAATAGAGGTACTCCTGAAACAGGTTGTATTTTAAATTATTAAGCCTTTGATGGCTTTTGAGTAGTTAGCTCCGTTTATACAAAGAGAGCTGTCACTTGTGACTCAATTTTAAATTTCCAGGACTATGTGCACTTTGATTATTGATAAAACATTCAGGTGGAAGTGCATGTTTTCGTCTATTTATCGAACTAATACACAAGAATTCAGAGACAAAAGAATGCCATGTATGACCTTGAGCTCAAAATTATGTCAACAGATACAGGTTGCTAAATCTCAGCACTTTGGAGAATAAAGCAGGAGGAATTTCAGGGTCTCGAGGCCAGCCTTGGCTACACAATGAGGTCCCAACATGGGGATATGATAGATGTAGACTTTTGTTTTGTAACTGGTCCATAAAAGGCAGAGCAAATACTGTTCAGCACAGTC
The DNA here is from genome assembly GCF_004785775.1 of Grammomys surdaster. Lineage (NCBI taxonomy): Eukaryota > Metazoa > Chordata > Mammalia > Rodentia > Muridae > Grammomys > Grammomys surdaster. Next base: position 11,010,607 of record NW_021604615.1, on the reverse strand, counting down.
AGAGTCATCACCACTTCTCTCTGTGGTCATAATCATCCTCAAACCCATAGTCCCTCAGGCCGTGAGCTGTTTGATACAGAGTTGACAGGACTGATGGTCTTCTGAATAAATGAGCTATCCTACCACAGACCAAGTCACAGATGATTCACCAAGATCCCTATCGGAGGTACAGATACAGAAAAGCCAGATGCAAATGCCAATGACAGAAAACCAAGGAAAAAGACATTGTGAAACCAGAATCTGCAATTGACGATGCTCTCATCTGCCATGAGGGGGAAAGGTAAGAAGAAATACTTCTTACGAACCCCTAACACATGAGGTTTAAAGGGATTTCTATAGAGTGAGTGATCACCTGCTCACTTGATCCTTTTGTATAGTTTTATGCTTCCATATGATTCTGAATTCTTTGGGGGAAAAAAACTCCCAAAATTTGTATGTTAGGCTAGTGTCAAGCCATAGTGGTACTATTAAAACTCATTCCTAGTTCAGTATTAACATACTATATACCTAAAGTTGCTTGGCTTTGGGACCCTTGCCAAGTCTAGCCATACTTGTGACTGCATTTCTCCAGAAAGCCCGGCCAGCTCCTGCTGTAGTGAGTCCACTTCATTGCGTGGTTCTTTTCAAAGCCAGGTCCCAACTGGATGTTTACAGTCATTGCTAGCTCAAGATTGAATGCTGATAAGCTACAGCAAAGACTGTTGGGAATCTCAGGGGAGAGGCAATGCATGTGCTTTCAGAAAAACTGGAGCCGTACAGCAATGAAGAATATGCCAGCAGTCTGTTACGATGATGGATTTCATCTCACTCTAAGTTCATTAAAATTAATTTGTTCTTGTATCGTCACTTAGGTGACTGATTTCATATCTTACCCTACTGCATAAGTCTATAATTACATGTCTTTTCCCTATCAAAATTGTATTTTAAACTCTCCTAATTCTACATAATCTGAATTAAGCTTGGAAATGTTGAATATTTCAACACACTTTTAAATTTTTTTTTCCAAGGGTCTGTTTATTTTATGTATTTGAGTACATTGTGAATCTCTTCAGACATACCAGAAGAGGGCATCAAATCCCGTTATAGATGGTTGTGAGTCACAGTGTGGTGGCTGGGAATTGAACTCAGGACCTCTGGAAGAACAGTCAGTGCTCCCAACCTCTGAGCCATCTCTCTAGCCCACATTCCAACATTTTATGCAGCCCACTTGCTTTGAATTTATTTCAGAAGGGGCTTGCCCCAGACAGCTTACACTTCACACAGAGGGCCATATGGACTCTGAGCAGAAGAGGTGTTACTCCACAGTTCTTAACAACTTATTTTGTCTCTGCTTTTGGACTGTATCTCTCTTCCATGATCAGGGCAGCGAAGCCCCACTACAGACCCCAGTCAGGTCTGATACATCCCATCCTGGTGCTTCTGAGGTAGCTGGATGGGTTTACATCTTCACTCATCCCTCTGGGAATAGGCATTCCTTGATCCAGCCCCAGAGCTTCTCAAACAGGGAGCTCCCATGGCTCAGTGATTCACTCACAATGGACCCCCCAGGCGGAAGTGCACCTTCTGTCCCAGTCACACGGGATCAGGAAGCACAGAAGGGTTATCATATTAGAGTCTTAGATTAGTTTTCTCCATTAATTAAAATATTAAAGGTAGGAAAAATCTCAGACAAAACCAACAGCATCAGATGACACATTTTATTAGAAATGAGGAAATACACAGACACAGATGACACAGACACACACAGAGACACAGACACAGACACAGTCACAGACACACACACACACACACACACACACACACACACACACACACGAAGGGTCTGCAGGGGTTGGTTAGAGTTATCAGAGAGAGAAAATCTCCCTGCAGGGCAGAGAAGGGACCAGCATCCAAATTTCTGGGAGGGCCTGGGTCTTTAAAGTTTTGGTGACTTCTCGCAGATTCTCCCCATCTAATTTTTGTTGGTCAGTTTAAACAAAAAAGAGAAGCTGATATACTCACAGCTTCAGATAAATGTGTTCAGGACCAGCCTTGTACATATCTAACCAACCTAGACCAGGCCCAGGAAGTGGCATGGGGGGACCCTGCTCTGCTCCTGGAAAACAAAACTCACCAGAATTTTGTCTTAGGTCAGGAGAATGAAGAAAATGCTAGAGGTTTGCCACTTTTATTATCTGTGGTCAATTTCCTTATCAGTTCATCTGTCTGTCAGGGATCCGTCTGTCCAGCTCCTGTTTCCTCCTTGCTATACAACCTTATTAGAATGGCATTTCACACTGGAGAACCATGAAGTCCTCTTCTGTATGAAGTGAAAGCTAAAACGTCAAATATATCATTCGGTTTTAAGAAATACCAATTAGTATCATTCTATAAACTTTCCATTTCTTAAAAAGTTTCATATATTTTAACTTAAAATCTATCATTTTATTAAAATTATCATTCAACTGTATCATTAGGTTGAGAGTGTCCAAAATAAGCCACATATTTAATTTTCTAGTAGCCAAATTAAAAGGATGAAAAGAAAACACAATTTTAATGTGTTATTAAATTCTTTATGTTATTAATTTATGTAACAAGTGCTATACAGCAGATATTTCTATGCATTATTAAAAAAAACATAGTGAACAAATAATTTACATTTTCCCTATGAAGCTGTCCATGTCTATTGTGTAGCTTGAGTCTTTCTCAGTTCACACACAGCATATTACCATACACTCACTGGTTGAATATGCCTGGTATCCGGCTGCTGGACATTCTGGCCCTTGGGTGTTGAGGGATTGACAAAGGAGAGAGGTGGGTAGTAGCTCTTATATCCCACTGGGAATCTCACAGTGCTGTGCTTTGAGGCAGAATTGTTTTATTGTCATCTGGAAAACACCACACAGAGTACCTGCAAGCCTCTCTGCTGCTTACTTGCTTTTGTTGTTCTGGCTTGCAAAAATGTAATTAAGGAAAGGAGTCAGCAGTTCTTTTAGAATGTCTCTTTCAAACAAATCAACACCTCTGTCAGACTAAATTAGGCAGAATCTCCACAGCTCCTAATTTTCAGTTGTAATACTTGGCAGTCTGGACGGCTGGATTCTGCATCTGTGCATTTAACCAACTGTGGATAGACATAAATGTCTCCATGGAAAACACACAGAAACCTTTCTCTTTGAACAATGCATTCTGACAACTGTTCATATTGCCTATATATCTAGAAGAGAATTGGAGAAGAATAGTTATGTGTTCTAGGTTGATGCTAAGCTATTTGGTATAATAGACTTGAGGCTCTCCAGTTTAGGGTAACTGTGTGTGTCTGGGGTGGGATCCCCTGCTATCTCATCTCTTGGAATACTAAGGGAATACATTCTTTCTTCTGCTAGTGAATAAGCTCTTTTCCTACATATAGCATTTTCTTCCATAATAGTCTGCTTAAGACAGGTCAACTCTCTCATGGACATGCAGTTGTCTTTGTCTTCCCAATTACTAGAACAACCAGAATTAATAAGGGGACATCAATTTTCCTTTACACAAGTGAAAGAAGGAATTTAGACAACACGGATTTCTATTTCTATACCTATTTCTCTTTTTCTTTCTATTTCTTTCTATCTATCCTCTATCTATCCTCTATCTGTCTATCTTTCTGTCTGTCTATCATCTATCTATCTATCTATCTATCTATCTATCTATCTATCTATCTATCTATCTATCTATCCATCTATCCTCTTTATTCCTGATTTCAGCCCCTCTGCCTCCCTGTTCTCCCAGTCCTATCTTTTCAAATCTCTCCCAGATTACTCCCTCATTTCCTCAAAGAAAGGGAAGACCACCCTGGATAACAGATTTATATTTCTAATGTAGGACTATTTCAAGCAAAATAGGACGCATCAGAAGTTCTCAGCTATTTTATTTAAATGTATATCTAAACCAGGAATGTATATGGATACTGCAAATGAAGACTTGTTTGGTTTTGTAAGAACAGAGGCCACATGGACCCATATGACAGCTGAGGTCTTTTGGATAGCTGTCATTTGGATGATATGTTAGAGGGCTTGTTCCTCCTAAAACCTCTCCTGTGATGAAGAAAATCATGAAGCATAAAGGCCTGTGCCTGACCCATCTCATAACCACAAGGGATCGGAGCCACTTAGTGAAACACTGATATCACCACTGAATGCTCAGAGACAGAATATCAAGACAGCTTGCTGCACTGGTGGTAAGCACTAAATTAAAAGACTGTAGCCATAGGTAACATAAATATGAGTCACTTAAAAATAAACCAGTCCCATAATCTACTTGTTGTTCATCCTTTATCATCCTTAACAAGACTTTGTGTTTAGTTACTCAGCATAGTATCCAATGAACTTAGAGATGTCACTTTGCCAATAGGATGTCACTTTAATTTGAGAGACCACGGTCAACAATTCTGGGTGGTAAAGTATCTAAAGGAGAGCCAAAAGGATAGGGACTCAAGGGCAGAGAAAGCAAGCAGTGGGAACTGACTGAACATGGACTACACTTGCTGTCAGGACTGTGGGAGCTGGGGACACACTAAATATCATTACTACTGAGTTTGTTTATGAATTCCATTACTCTCAAGTTATCTTTAACCACACCCGTTGTTATTGATGATATTACTCTTCTTTAGAGATTCAATTGAAATCCCAAGGACTCTCAAGTTCTTTATACTTCTTGATTCCTAAACACAATCATCTAATGCCTTCCAGAATGCTTGGTGTTCCAATCATACAAAGACATGTGCATTGTCTACTCAACAAGTGGAGTAACTGTTTAGATAACTCAAATGATACCACAAAATGAACCAACAGTGCTTGATTCTTAGAGGACAAGAATCTGGAGGCAAGATAGGCTGTTTAGCACTGTTGTGCTAAAAGTGTATGTGTGTGTGTACAAGCTTAGAGGGATCAGAAAAGTTGTGAAGGGTTCTAAGTGTTGTCGCCATCTTTGACTCAGTTGAGAAAGGAGTCTTTTCATTTAACAGTAAAGGGGAAGAACAAAGGAACAAAGACAGACAGAGCCCCGGCAGGCTGACCGCCATGCCATAGCCTCTACATTCAGAGACTTAGTCCACCAAGAATTGGGATAAGAGTAAAGTAAATGGGTGCATCTGCACTAAGCACAAGGTGACTTTTCTATTGATGCCATTACATTAGCATCACAACCATTTGCTCAGGATTTCCTCTGTACTGATATTGTAGGCCATCCAGCCATGAAGACCTATGTAGATCATATGCAAACACTATGCATCGAGCATGATATCTATCTATCTATCTATCTATCTATCTATCTATCTATCTATCTAT
>NW_021604615.1:10969065-11005291 GCF_004785775.1 Grammomys surdaster | reverse complement strand
TATCTATCTATCTATCTATCTATCTATCTATCTATCTATCTATCTATCTATGTCACTTGAACATAACCTGCTTATCCTACATCTGAGGATCTCAGAACTACATCCTCTGACACACCTTTCTTGTGCCACTAGTTATGACTTCCTCGCTCTTTCTTTGGTACTTAGTACAAATACTGTACGCTTCAGGAGCTGCTTTTCCCCCATGCACTCATTGTCTAATAGCTTGTCTGTGTGGCTATCTCTCCTAACATGGTACCTTGAGCTTCTCAAGACCAAACACCATCTTTGATGCGTTAAATACAGTACCTGACACAATCAGCACAGTGTGCAGCATGCAGCACAAAGGATTTGAATTCTACTACTCTGTAATGCCCAGAAGATCATCATACACCCTATCAGCAGCATCCTTCTCTGAGGGAAATGAGGAGCCAATATCTTAAGCAGATCTCATACCACCAGACTGAAAGGATAGGGGCTAAATGAACTTTCCATGCTTTTACCTCTGTGCGTGTATGTGTGTGTGTGTGTGTGTGTGTGTGTCTGTGTCTGTGTCTGTGTGTGTGTTTTGGTTTGCTTGTTTGCTTGTTTTTGGAGGGAAAGAAAACCTCACCAGACAGTCCAGAGTTGACTATGAGGTGTCTGATCTGGCAGATACCTAACTACTGTGGCTCCTGCTTAGTCCCTAGTATTTATTGGATAGGTAGAAAACTATGCCCCTGAAAATGGGTTTCTGTCTTTAAACTTTTGAATAACTATTCCTTTAGATTTTAGTCTCTTCTACAAAGCAAAATTGTATGTATGGTAATTAGAGCATATATCCTATATCCATCCCACAGTTGTCACTAACCTTTCTCCATGACCCTGAGCATTTTAGGAAGAGATAAACAGTTTAACTTGAATGTTTCGAAGCAGGATGCCTATGTGGTTGGTATATAATGAAAATATTCTAGAAGATCTCAATGTCTTTGTGAAGCAAATCACTCTCAGATTAGTGGTTCTTTCCCCATCATATTTATCCAACCTCCTCCACTTCCTTCTCTCTGTCTGCCTCAAGAGACTAATCCCTTCCTCTTTCCAATAGGTAGCATTTACTCTCAATCTTGAGCCTATGAAGGAATAATAATCATTCTCGCAGATTTCTGCCTCTATACATACATGGTATGCACGTTTGTATCACTCATTGACTAAAAGACAGTGCATGTGAGTCAAAGTATTAAGTCTTGCATTGTTAAGTAGGAGACTTACAAGCTGAGGTGGTCTTTGGTGGCTGCCAGGTATGTTTTAATGCTGAGTGTCTGAGCTAGTAAGAGCCCTCCAGTTATATTTCCTGTCTCACATTGTACAGTACGTCCTTATATGGGAAGGTTATTGCTGCTGAACAGTCTAGTGTCTCTTGGCTTACCGTTTCTGTTTTCTCAGAACTTCTCATATTTGTCTACTTTAGCAACATTTCCATTTCTGCAAGCCTTTTGGCCTTTCAGTGGTCAACTTTATATCTCATTTACTACTATGGTGTCTAATTGTGCTAACAGAGTTCTTGGCATTTATTATTATTATATCAAGCTGAGTTAGTAACCAACACAGGAGTGGTTAATTAATAAGAGTTTATTGTGTTTCCTAAACAGACACCCTATCCCCAAGGATGTTCTCCAGGACTCATAGAGTAGATTCCTAGAACTTTGGACCACATATAGGGTAAAGATTAATTTATAAATCAATGAAAAATTAGCAATAGCTAGCAATGAAAGAGAATAGCTATAACAGTATACTATAGTGAGTTCTTTAAACCAGATGAACTTACATATTTCTGGAATTTTCCACTTAATATTTTTAAATTCCTGCTGGCCATCAATAACAACCCAGCAGAGTGAAACACTGGATCAGGAAGCTAGTGAAGACACTGAAATTTCCATCGTGGAAAAACTCAGGCTCTGGTAAACAAGGGATTTCCAAACCATGAGAATAGACCTGTTTTTTTTTTTTTTTCACGGCAGGTCATGCTCTGTATAGTAACTTTAAGGAGGATCGGGAGCATTGATTCCTGCCTCCTGTACCTCAGGGCAGGCTGCAGCCTTTCTGAGATCTACAGTGAGGATCATACGAGCACTCATGCCTTGTCCACAGAAGCTGCAGTGCTGGGCTTGCAGGCTTCTTGGGACCCTGGTTAAACTTGAATGCTACCTTTGAGTCACAAAAAAACAGATCCAATGTTGTCCTTCAGGCTTCAGTAGTTTAAAAATGAAACAAAAAACCTTTTTATCTGAAGGACAAGTAAGTAAGCCAGACACACAAAAGGAACCAACATATAAGCCCCAGCTCTTGTTGGGTGATGGGTACAAAGATGTCACCCAGGTCCTTAGGAGAATGTGTCTTTGGTTTCATATACATTCTTGAGTTGTATCTGTTACTGAACATGGCCGATCAGAGATTGTGTCCTTAACTTGGCCCTGCACAAGTCCTATGGAAATTCTGTTTGCTTACAAATGACTGGCTTTCAAAACTCAGGAACAACCCCTACCCCAAAGATATAGATGTTTTCAGGAAAGAATTTGTTTTCAATATAGAAGTGCTTTCCTAAAGCATCAATAACCTTACCTTTCTCTGTATTCTGTGATTCTGACCAAAGATGTACAGTGCATACCATTTGGTGTCAGATAGCTAGACATTTCTATTAAGAGTAGTGGTCTCCTTTTCACAGGTACTACTAGGATATGCATCTCTGTTGTCCCCTACTGAAATGCCTGAAGTCCATTTACCTACATCCTTTCTCTCCCTTTCCCCTCAATCTTTTCTTAATCAATTGTTTGAAGGATGGCTGAAACCCACTTATCTTTCTATTGAATCCCCACCTGTCATGGGGAGGGTCTTGCAGAATTTGTTGCACTGGAAAAGTGAAATGCAATTTTAATATCATGGACACAAAGACATAATTACTAGGATCAGAAACAGTACAACCCAGGCCTGATTCAAGAAGGGCGAGGAATATAATCTTCAAACTGTTTCTTGATTGAAATGGAGCCAATCAGATAGAAAACAAGACATGAAGGACATAGCTTTGAGGTGCATGAGTTTTGTGAGTAGGGAGTGTGCTCCTTAGGACAGAAACCTGTCTGTGACATGGAACACCACCGAGAATGTCACCCCAGTTCATGTGAAATTTGATTTTAAATGAATGCAATGCATGCTTGTGTTTGTTGGTTGTTCAACTGTTACTGGGCCATATGATTTGATGGCTGAATCCACAGGATTGTCTTTTTTCATCTTTAAGGTACCTCCAAATAGAATATGCCTTGTCCCCATCAATTCCTTCAGCAGCTCCCCTTCACTAGGGAAGAGGGGGGCATCCAAATACAACTTCATGTGGGCATGGCAACTAGTTCTTCACAGCTTCCTACATGCTGAACTCAGATCTAATCTGTAATTGCTTTTGCTTAAGTAAAATTCAAAGGCAAAAGAGAGAAAATACAACATGAAAGTTTATCAGAAAGCCATGAGGATTCTTGAGGAGCAGTGACCCTGTGCGATCTGAAGTAGCAGACAGCATCTCGCTGAGTTTTTCAAGTTTGATTCCATAACGCTGTCATTGGGCAAAGCTATTGGAGGGATAAATAGAATTTCAGGTCCAATGAATTACTTTTGCTTCTTACCATTTACTCTTGATGATAATTTAGTTTAATAAGTGCGGAGCCAAGCTGACTCTAATTTTGCTGCCACATGCTGTGATTCAAAGGCTAGAATTTAGCCTTTTGAGACACATTCACTGGCTGCTACTGCAGATCAAAGGAACAATGTGGTATGCTGACCTTCCATCTTCTGTATGCACGAAACTCTCAGTTCAAAGACCCAGAGAGCATCAGATGAATCCAGAGTACTAGAGGAGAAGACATCCTAGATAAGAGCCTGCCAGGGAGGAGCATAGGTTGAGTTTCCTTTTGTTAAATCAAGTTGGGCTGCTGTAGACCTCTCAGAATCCTGTTGGTTCACATCACTCCAAAGCATGCTTTTCTTTTGCCTCTGACTTAGCTGGACATCGCCTTTGAACATGACCACACACATATTTTACAGTATGCCTTCCCCTTTTATATTCAGAAACCACCACCGCCTTCCCAGAGACTGCCAAACATCTGTGTATTGCTTCATAGATATAATTAATTTCATTCATTTCTGATTTGTGTTTATTTGTGAGTTTTAATGGAATTCTCAACCCCTGATGTGTTCATAAAATATGTGATTTCTCAGGATTGGACTGATATAGAATGTGGATCATTGTGCTTTCTGCAACTTGGCAATGACTCTATGTCCTCAGAAACATTGCAGATCTTTTCTGTTGGTTTTTTAAATTCATTTTTAACGAATTTCATACATGCACACAATGAAATATCATATCCTTGCTCATTTCCCCCTCTTAACCTCCCCAGATTCCCAATAATACATGCATCCACCTGCCAATATCATGGCCTCTCCTTTTTCATTTTGAACACAAGAGGTTGCCCATGCTGCAGGAATGGCTCTGCTCTCATCCATTATGCAAGGCAATCACTGGACATCTTACAGATCTTCCTTATATCTTCACAATGGAAGAGCAAAGTCAAAGAGAACACTTACATGTATATAGAGAATACAGCTATTTCACAATATCCAACACATCTGTAAGAACATTAAATATTTCCTGCTTTTGATGATCATCTAGAAAACAATTCTTTACAGCATTAGGAATCATTCCGTTTGTTCCTTGTTTCTCTTCCTCTTAGCACCATCACACAGATACTTTCTGTTAGCCATGTAGCCAATTTAATTTAATTCAATCCAATTTTCTTTTTACTTGTTCAGACCATTGTGATTTCAAACATCATTTTTATTTGACAACTTACTTGAAAAGCAGTAAGCACTGGCAAATTTTAATTATTTTTTTTACAACAGCTTTAAATAATTAACATCAGTGGGTCTGCCTAGTGAGACATGTTTGTTCATAATGTTAGCATCAGTGTGAAAAAAATATCACAGAATGGTTAATAACTAGGGAAGGGCTTCACAAAAGTAAGTTTTAACAAAAGTCATGGAACTGCAATGGAAGTTCAGAGCTGTGCCTCAAAATCCACAAGCAACCCTGGCTGAGTCAAGTGTGTCAGCTTCTATGTTGGGGGCACTTTGGGCTGGTTCATTCTTTGCTCTTGAGTCTGTCTTGTCTATGGTGATGCATCTAGCAACAATGGTAGCCTCAACACTTGGTGCAAGTGACACCAACCCAGACATAATATCCTAAAATGCTCTTTAGACAGAGCCAAATGTTTCAAAGGTTGGCATAAATCTGGAGAAAATTACTCAAGACTGGAAAGCATAGATTATACAAATTGGGCACCCCATAATGACACTCATCTTTGTGACTGGTGGAAAAACGTTTGCACCAATGGTCATTCTGAAATAGTTTATAAACTGAAGAGCTTCCTGGAGTGAAAATATCCCAACTGAATAATGAAGTCCAGTTTGTGAACACAAGTGAACTGAAAGAACAAATGACTCATAGCTCAAATGCAGAATGGAAGAATTGAACATAAGCAGATCTTCATTTCTATTTCAAATGCAAATGAATGAGTGCCTGGATCCAAAACCTCAAGGTTCACAAGATCTTCAGCCTGGCTTACATTAAAGGAGTAACTTCACCCAAGGTCCACTCCGGGTACTTAATGATACAGTTGTGTTCAGGCCCTTAGCTTACTCTTCAGAGCATCTGCAAGGATTCTTAATATAACAATTCTCAGCATATCCTCACGGCTATTGCTATTTTGTCTTATGCATTCTTAAAACACCCTTTCCCTTAGGTAGAGTGATCTGGTCTTGTCAGAGTAAGAAGAGCTCTCAGGAACAGAGATTATTAAGTAAACCCAAACAGAGAGGAAGAAACACACTTTCCTGATCTGATTGAAGATAGAAATTTCTGCCTAAAATCAGCCATAGGCCTAAAATCAGCAATAGGCCTATTATACATGTATACTAACACCAAGTCTTGGGTCTCTGTGGAAAAACATTGAAACAAATGGCTATAAGCTATTGTAAACAGGCAGTTTTTGTGGAAATTTACCAGCCAGAGTAGTCATAGACCTTGTAAATAGGTAGCCTGGCAGACAATACCAACTTAGATAAGGACAAGCGAGTCATAGGCAGAGTCATAGTGACCTGTCCCCTGAACCTTCACCCAGCCGATACCTGGTTCTGAAAGATATCTGTATTCCCCCTGAACATCCACACTCCAATGTCATCCCCTTCCCCACATCCTGCCTTTCTGTGTTTATAACCCCTGTGTGAATGAATTATAATTTGAGAAAAAATAAATAAATTATTAAAAAAAAAAGAAAAGAAATTCCCTCAGCCTTACAAAAGACAAGATCTGTTGTATTTGGTGAGGTTCCATGCAGACATCTGCATGAAGAGGTATTTTCTGTTCTCACCACCATATGTGCTCCAATTAAATATTGCCCAATAATTATATCTTATGCTACTGGAAGAGTTGGTTCCAAATAACACATTGCCTTTCTTTTTTATCTTAAAAAGATCTAAAAATTCTTGTTAATTTGCATTGTTGGCTCAATTTCATTCTATAATATTGAAATCGTTCTCTGAGCCTGATCATTGGTCTTACTGGTAGGCAGAACTATCTTTTCATTCATCTTTGAGTGGTCCAACTGTGAGCGTTTGACATCACCAAACTTGTGAGAACTGAATGTAATGCTAAGAAGGTGAACCAGAAGAATGCAGAACTCCTAGAGTATTTAGTTCTAGTCATGTACCCAGATGCACTTGAATATCTAGTGTTACTTTAACATTTCCATTCAGTTCTAGGTAATTAAATTTACTTGCACATGAAGAGATAAGTAGACACCAGATTCCATGCCCTAGTCAAGAAGTTATTGAGAGTTGATATCTGTTGCAGAGGGAGAATCAGTGTTCCCTAAGAGTATTGCCCCTGGTAGACCAGCCACACTCCAGGAGAAGGGCACACACCATGAACATATGGGCAGCACAGATGAGACTTGATGGGTAAAATAAAGGAGGACACAAAGTTGGATGAGCAGAAATGGGAGGTTGGATATGGGATGATATTGGGAGGGGTGAATATAATTAAAACCCATGACATGAAGGAACTAGAAAAAAATCAATTTATTTGCACATTATATAGGATTGCAATTTGATCCATTATCTTGACAATGGCAGTCACATCCTGATCCATTAGCAAAACATTTCTCTTAGTTAACTAATATCATAGATTCCTTTGAGATAAAGCTGTATTACAGATTAAGCTATAATATACAAGTCACTCTTCAAGTAAAGCAAACTAGCTTAAAATAGGATTTTGCTGTCTCTGAGTCTTCCTAAGACACCACATTTTTAAGTGCTGCTTCCACATTCTGCTAAATAACTCAGAAGTAATTCCAAATTTCCTGCCAAGAAATTGCACTGCCTCTTCCCTCTACCATAATAGATAGCTGACATTATTGAAGAAGACAAACACATTACTGTGGCCACCAAAGCACTGGCATGCCACTAAACTGTTCCTCGTTGGCTAATTCACAACTGATTGAATAAATGCCTCAAAAGTCTCAGCCACCTCAAAGGAAAGACAGTGAATTCAATGGCTACTATTGATTGACCCTTGGTTAATTAAAATAGCAAGCATGGGAAGGCATGGTGTGCACAGAGCCCACAAAGAGCAGTCTGCTCCTGTTGTCCTTTGCAAGATTTCCAGTCTATTCTTTAATTCTGCTCTTGTTGAGATGCAGATTTGTAGGTTAATGCATTTTCCATTTGAGTCCTTTATACGCTAAGCATTTATTGGCTCATAAGTAGGACCTCTACTCCATTTTTGAACTATTGCCCACACAGTGTTATTTTCTTAGTCTGAGGAAATTGTGAGCCATTAAAAAACAGATTATTTCTCCTTGTACAGTCTCCACATCATTGCTAAACATTTTAATTAATATTCAATTGTCAAAGATTTTTGGTTTCCCTTTATTTGATAGTCATAACATTTTCTAGCATTAATGCTTTTGAAGCTAGTTGTCAAATAAAAATGATCTTTGTGATCTCAATGGCATCAATAAGTAAAAAATTAATAGGATGGAATTAAAGTGGCTATATGGCCAACAAACACCTCCTACACCCATTACTATTTTTGTACTTTCTTCAGGAGTCCCTTCGTATGTCTGCTCTCTATATAGGATGATCATTGCTTGAGTGTTGTGTTTTATGTTACAATTCCTTGCCCACATTTTAATGATCATAAGATGATATAAACATATAAGTATAAACATAAATCAATTCATTCCCTTGAAGGGAATCATGAGCTCAAGGTTCACTGCTTCATGACAAAAATAAATGCATGGAAGTTTTTCATAGGGTTTTTCCCTGTGAGTACCTGAACAAGACAATCCATCCATCCATCTATCAATCATTGAATTAGTATATGTTTGGAGCATGTCAAAGGTGGGAACTTATATGACTCTTTTTTATCATAGCGTGTCTTGTTGGAACAGCATATTGTCTGATGAAAAACAGTCCTAAATACTTCAAGTTCAGAAAATGTGTTGGCTCATGTAATGGGAGCAAAGGAGGGTGTGATGCAGAAGCAGCCTTGTTCTGATGTACTTATAGTGTGGTTTTTGTTTATCAATGTAATTTCTGTTCTTAACATCATAGGATTCCACCATTCTCCCCAGTGGCAGCTAACCCAATATTCATTTTTGCAAACCCAGCAAAAAAGAGGAAGCATGTCATCTTCCCAAGAAAACAGGCCCAGGCTCTCACTGTTGGTTTTTAGCACTGGCCTGGAACTGACCTTGGTCAGGGTATGGACGGGCATCCAACTACCCAGAAAGGAAAGAGAAAGGATTATCATAGGAAAACTGTGATGTTGTACTTCTGAAGCCACCAAACAACACTCCACAAGAGAACAAGCAGATGTGTACTCTGGGTAAAAACCAGATGACCAATTTGAACAAGTCTAAAGTGAAACCAATTGTCTTACAAAGACATATTTCATTAGAACAAGTACAAAGCATAGGTGCATGGAGAATTAAATCCTTAATTATAATTAAGTTACAGTGCTCAACTTTTGACAGATTAGCAGTTTTCAATGTTCATGAACCTCCTTGTAGCAAGTTTACTCTTGTTTCATAATTAACCCCGGTGTCCCCACTTACGTATTTTTCTTCTCCCTTAATGATTAGATTAGGTCAAGGAGGGCAAGATCAACTAAAAATATGACTGATCAATAAAGCTGTATATAAACCCCCTACTTTATAAACAAACCTGAGTGTGTGTGTGTGTGCTTTAAATTGTGCTTGAATGAAAGTACAGATTTATCTTTGAACTTATGATCAACTTGCTTCTTCCTCCTCATTCCTGAGATTACTAGGTTACTGGCTTGTACGTGTAAGTGTCAATAGCCTGTTGACTGAGGACTGTGATCCTAAATTGCTCCCTCCCCCATAGCCACTGCGGATTCAGATCTCACAACCCTTGCCAAAAAATACTGAGGCAGATCCTTACCTAGCATCTCTTTGCACAGTGCTGGATCTGCTCTAATTAAGACAGCTTAGTCCTAGATGGTGTCCTTGAATATGAACTTCAACATTTCTAGACATCATTGTTCCCCCAGAACCAAGTGGTTTTTACCACTCATTTCCAATGTAGAGATGAGTAAAGGTATATTATACTGCTGCAAAATAAAAGATAGTGAGAAGAAAAATTGGCAAAACTGACTAAAACAATGCATGTCATATCAATAAAAACGATGAACAAGAGTCATGTTCAAAAATCTACAGCTGTGCTCTGAACTGACTACAGAACAACACTGACCTGTGTGTCACAGACAATTTCTCAGAAACAAATGTTTGCGGAGACCTAATATATGAGTAATACCTATAGCAAAGGAAGATGGAGTTAGGATCTGGGGGCATGGATGGCAATGGGGTGAGGAAGAGAGAAGCTGTCAAGATTCTGAGATGAGAAACCTACAGAGGTAGAAATAAGCAGAAGGCTGTGTTGGAAGAAGCTGTTCAGTAATGAAGAGTAAGGCTGTGAACCCTGGGACACTGCCTTGAGGTGTGTGCACATGTGTGCTTTGTGTGTGTGTGTGTGTGTGTGTGTGTGTGTGTGTGTGTGTATGAGAGAGAGAAAGAGAGAGACAGAGAGAGAGAGAGAGAGAGAGAGAGAGAGAGAGAGAGAGGAGTTCTAGAGGTCCCTTAGGTGTCACGACGTCAATCTCATGACCTTCTGTTTCCTGTCTGGATTACCCACACTACTAATAGATCTCCAGGCTGTTGTATCAAAGCTAAAGAGGCACACAGTGGGTCCATCTTGTTAGCTAATAGACACAGTACATCTGTGCCAGGGTGCCTCTCATGGCACCGTCCCATCCATTTATTCACCAACTTCACGGAGGCATCATTTCTTGACAGATGTGGCTCATATTCAGAGGACGAGCCAAGAACTCATACAGTACAGTTTTCAGCTCTAGGCCTGAAGGCCCTGAGATTCATATTTCATTCTGGGGCATTAGGACCAGATTTTGAAAATAAATGTAATAGCTTCCTTTATACTCTTTTCCATGTTACATAGAAATTGTAGAATTCTGACAAACGTTCTAACACTCAAGTTCTTTCTATCACATGCTGAGAAAGCATTGAAACTCTATACAAATCAATCTTTCTAATCTGCAGTGCACAGAATTCCCCTAAATGAGATATAAGCTTTCCTGACTTCACAATTACCTTGATAGAATGGAGCTTACTAATAGAGTAAGAGAATACAGCACAGATGTCACACATGTGGATCCTCTCCATACCATGAAACAAGACACATGCAGTACACTGACAAATACACACAATATCTTCTTGGCCATTGATCATAGAGGACAATGTCTTTCACAGATGAGATGTTTAAGATGAGGGTAGACAGAGAGTCACCCTTATGACAGCTTAGCTTGTGTTGGTAAAATGCTCTTTTAATAAAAGTGTATGATTTCTGATTTTAAACTCTCTGACTTTACCAAAATCTGAGTTTCCCAAAAACTACCTTTACATAGGAGAGCTTCCAGGGGCAATAGCAAACCTCTTGATTTCCTTCCACAAAGGGGACCACAAAAGCATCATGTGTTCATTGGTGTCTTTCACAAAGCAGATGTCTTTAAAGCATCTTTAATAGGTTATGTGTTTTTTTTTCAATTTTGGAGACCTATTGAATGAGTCTAGAGGGACCCTTCCAGACTGATATGGCTAAAGGCTAATGGATTTTCTATAATAGAGTATTTTCTGCAACAATTGATCTCGTGTCCATAGAAAAGACCACTTAAAAATAAAGCTGGGTGTATGGTGACTTTAAAGCATTTAAGTGACATGAGAATAGGCTACAAGTGTGGCAAGTTTGGTGGCCTCAGATAGAATCCTCGTTTATGTTCTCTATATGGGTACCTGGTAAGGGGGAGAGGGTTGGAGCCATGTAGCATTCAGGGGAGGGAGGTAACTCCACTTGATAAATATGCTGTCTTTTCAGCAAAGCTGTGTCTGTCTTTCTGTAACCAGAGTGACAGACTGGACATGAAAGAAAAGGGTCCCCAATAGACTGCCAATCTCTTCCTATTGAAAAACTATACAAGTGTTGACTACATCTTAAGTAAAGCCAAGTGTAATTACATAGCGATGTAACACTCTTGTGTTTACTAAAACCACAGTGACACATGGTTATGATATTTAAACATAGCACAGGAGCTTTGTTCTATTCGTATTAAAATATGCAATTAACTAATTTACATAACTTTAGTATCTTTTCCAGCTTGGTGTCAGTATCAAGCATTTTTATTTTACACATTTTATAATTTTTCCCAAATGATATTTGTCTGTCTTCATACAAATGGATAAAAGTCACATGGACATTCTCCATCAAAGTCTGCAAGATTTCTTATAAAGGGCAGGTGATATTCTTAGCTTCATTGACTTCTAAGACCTTTATTCTGTCAAGTACAGGGCGGAGTCTTATTTTGCTCTCCTGTTAGACAAGTTTCTGTTGATCAAAGAATAAAAATCACCACGACCTTGAAATATGGGCTTACATGTGTTCCAGCTTCTCATGAAAATTTACAGGTCAGATGGTCACAGGGGAAAATTATGGGCTGTGAGCAAATTTTGAGTCTTCCCTTAGGGGATGGGATCTATTAAAGTCATGGTAACCTTACCCAGTACCTGGGGAAGTCAACAGGGAGCCAAAATTAATCTGCTGGATCTGGAGGCACACGGTTGTGTTACACTTAGTTTAGGATCTCATCTACTGTGTCTGAAATGTTGGTTCTGTTAATATATTGAGTTAAAGGATAAAACAGATCTTATTTTGTAATTGGAACAAGTATCTAAAACCTGATTAATTATAGTAAGCACCTCACTACTGGTAATCTGATACTAGATTAAGTTTAAACTACTCATTAGATTAAGGACTGACAACTCTGGAGTGTGATATCACTAGTGTTTACTACGTTTAAAGTTTTATTTTATTTTTTGTATTTATGTGTATTTTTGTGTATGTACATGGGAAACTGAGGCAAGGAGAAGGCTTTGCAACTCCTAGAGGTGGAGTTGTATGTAGTTTTGAGTCACTTGGGGCTAGGAACCAAACTCAGATCTTTTGTAAGAACTCTGCACACCCATAGCAATTGTGTCATCTCTCTAGCTTCAACTGGTTAGCATATGAAGGATCTCACTACCGACTACGTGCTTAGCTTCATCACTAGACTTTGATTTCCACATACATAAAATAAGCATAAAAAGACTGACTCTCCTAAAATCAATGTGAAGTTTCAACACTGTTATTGCAGTGCTCAGACTTTTCCCTGCCACAAGCTTGAAGTCAAATGTGATATCACTGGCCACCGTTATTAATGTTACTGTGGTAGGAGGGACTCTGTGCCTGTTGGTATTCCTGTAAGAGCATATTTGTACACAAACACACAAACGCACATATGGAAATGTGCAAATTTCGACATGAAAATATGGAACCCCAGGACTAAGACTCCATCTTGCCAACAAAGGATTGAATACGTATCCTGGTTGGGAAGATCAGGTCATCTCAGCCATGGAAAGGTCCTAGCTTCCAGAGAACTCTTGGGCATTCATATAATCCAGATATATTGATGATGTTTTTCTCAGGTTTGTTGTAAAGGAACTATTTCACAAGGAAGTAATGTGAGCATGCCATTACCACTGTGAATATAACCTCTGTTATACATCAGTGAGTACAGAATCTACAGAATGTGTCTTAGAGATTCAGTGCAACTCGAGGGAAAAAAAAAAACGGGTAGAATTATATTGTGTTAATTCCTTCACAAGTAAAGACCAGAACCAAAGTAGATATTGGACACTAACAGACCAACATTATTTTTCCAACTCAAATGAATTCTCAATGAGTCTATATGGATGAAATGTGTTTCTCTCATATCTCCTCCATTTTATTTGTAATGAAGTTATCCTGTACCTCTCCAGTTTGCCTGAGTAAAACTCTCCCAGAATCGGAGAAAAGGAAAGGGACCAATTTTACAGAGATCTCTGGGCACTTTTCACAGAGAACATCCTCTTTAAGGACACCTTGATATGCCCTAGAATAGAGTTCAGGAAACTTAACAAAGAGTAGTGGATCTTCCAGAATATGGAAACCCTTGAGTGCTGATCCACACAGTGAGGTAGACTACACAGAGTTCATAGAGATGGATCCCCAGATTAGCAACAAAATGTTAGACCCTTGAATTTTACAAAGATGGGAAGAAAATGACACAGAAAAGTGTCAACACATGCTGGGCTACCCTGGATTCCATCCCACTCTAAGCAGATATCATACTCAGCTGAGAAGTTGATCAAAGTTGCTTTATCTGTTTAAAATAGAGAAACAAGAGCTCCTTTACACTGCAGCGAGTATTTCCTCAATTGCAGGATTCTCTTCAGATACATGAGAGGAGAGAAGGGTAAGCCATCAGAGATAGCAGGCTAAGCTTGTGCCTGCTCCTGATCACAATAGGACTGGTAGGATTGATGGTCATTTCTCCAATGTTGGTGTCCTGACTGACATTGTATCTTTCTCCTCCCTCTCTTACACTTATAGTTCCTTACTTCCATCATGCTACTTGGATAACTTCTGTTAAGGTATGAGTTCTGGTTCCCCAAAAGGATACAGGTATCTTTCAGACAGTAGTGTCAAGTCAAGAGTTTCCCCTCCATAATAACCTTCAACATGATGTCTATAGTGGTTTTCCCTGATGGCCTCCTGGGTGAACATGAGCCAGCTTCTTCAGGCCAAGGTGATCTGTGCAAGCACTGAACTCTATCTGCCAGTGTTGGGTGGTTTTTGGCTGCATACTCTTTTGTGGTCTATTGTGCTCACCTTCAGAAATTCTTTTGTTTTCCTCTTTTAAAAAGAGTTTTAAATAAATGTATATGTATCGATGTTTTGCCTGTATGTATGCCTATGCACAGTGTACATGCATTTTCTCTGAAAGCCAGTAGAGGGTTGTGTCTCATGGAGCTGGAGTTATAGACCTTGGTGAGCTCTAATGTGGGTGCAGGAAATCCAATCCAGGTTCCCTGAAAGAGTTGCCAATGCCTTTAGCCACTGAGCTTCCATCCTCTTGTATCCAACTTCTGCTTTCTTATTATAGATTACCAGGGAGGAAACACTGTGTTTTGAGTCTGTTGTTCTCCATCACCAGCCTTGTTGACTCCTAAGAGCAGGCAAGTTTTGCTTGTTGACCATTTAGAAGAGCTGAGATAGATAGGATAATGGGGCCAGTAAAGCATTCAGAGATATATTTCAATACATTTCCATTCTTAGTTATATTTCTCTTAATTGGCCTTTCATTTCTCTTTTAAATTATGTGTGTTTTACTGTAAAGTGATTATATTTTTATGAAAAAGAGATTATAAAAAATGCATTAAAGAAAGAGAGCAATTGGGTCCATGGCTATACTTAGCTAATTTTATTCATAGCCAAGTGGCATGTAACTGTTTTATAGCCATTGAAATTAATAAAATGATCAAGTCTATTATATCAAAACCCTTTATAGTGTGTCACTTGTATTACATAATGTATTACTTTTTCCTGAGAAATTATCAGTAAATAACCTTCCATTTGTCTGTGGCTGTTAATTGCCATGCATTATTTGATATTACCTCTTTTAAGAGACTTTTAAGAGTGGAATTTCAGCCAGAATCAAGAAACAGCATTGTATATTTTTAAATGCTACTTAAGTGCTTTGGATTGATATTTAATAGTTTCTCTTCTCTTCTACTATGATCTTCTAGACAAAGTCTCCATGACTCTCACTTGGAAACTGGTTGTGGATTTTATCAGAGCCATTCTTACTTTAGGAACAACATTATGAGTTGCAAATGTCAATCTGATGTGCCCCATCCATTTTTCAAGGACTCTCCAGAGAATTGCAGTCTCAGGTTGAACCCCATCTGAGTTGTTCTCTCCCACCTTCTTGGATTGACTGCCCCCAGACCCATGTTCTCCATTTCCAGTAGTCCCAGGAGGACTTGACTTCTCCACGTGACTCCTCCATTAGTTACAGATCTCGCTCCAGCTCTATTCCCTGCTGGCATGAAGTTTTCTCTGCCCTGTTTCTTCTTGTCTGTAGCTAGTAAGCACATCTAATTCCCTTGACTTTCCCTTTTAGTCTTAATGACCAGCTTGTCATTTATATCTTTTCTGGTCTGCTTTGTTTGCTGTATTGTGATTTCTCAACTCCTGGTAAACTCTTGATTTTATAAAACAGAGTCACTGCTGGGTGCTAAACACTAGATCATTTGTTAACATGCACTAAATTTAAAAAAAATGTCTTAAATAAAAAATGAACTTTGATTTTTATGACCATATTTACAATGGAGTTCTTCCCATCTGTCAGGAGAAGCATGAGGCTTCAGATGAACACAAATGCCTCTGGAGCGTTTTCTTCATCTTAACCACTGTCTGTTTTCCTATACTTGACTCATTACAAAAAATAACAAGCATGATATTATCACTAACAGTTTTTCTATATTTTCAAGTCTTTCTGTGCTAAGCCGGTCCAACATTCTCATTTTCCTTGGCCATAGCCAGCTATTCTTTTTGAAAGCTACATCTGAAGCTGGCTACATAGATTCTCAGAAGTGAATTTCAGTCCAGCAAGAAATGAGCAAGTACTTCTTTATGCACAGCAAGAGTAACAAAACTTGCAACCTCCAAGCATGTGAATTGCCCTCCTGGGGCATCATTTAATTAAAATAAATTAAAGAAAATCATCAAGAGTCATCTGTTTTTAGTTCTAACATGTCACAGTTAGCAGTGTGAAGTGACACCTTCTGATTGTTTTATTACTGAGGGTTGTTGATTATATAAATAACCGGTAAACATACCTGAGATCACCCTGTTTTCCCATAAGTAGATGAGAAGATGATTCTAACAAGTCCATCTCCCACCCCACCTAAGTGGCCTCACTGTGATTTCACAGGAATAGAGTGCATGCTTATATACGGGGCTGTCAATGTTCATGGGAATGCATTTGTAAGAGGATGAAGATTTATTTTGAAATAAAGCTTTAAATGTTTCTATTAAATGTATCTACACACATATCCACATGCATTAAGTATAGCATCTTAGGAGTATCATGATGATGGGCGATAGTATTTTAAAACGGAAAAGCATAGCAGATTCCTTACATGCAGATATCACCCACCCACTGTCCATAGTGCCAATCTTTAAGGGTTTGGAAGGTAATCCCAGCCTCTCCTGAACAACTTAATCCTGACTGTGGCAGCATTCCAAGACATTTCACTTTACCTCTTAAGTAGATATACTTTATGGCTCCTAAAGCTGACCCACTTAAAGCATATGAACCAATCAATTTTCATACTTACATCATGATGCAACCATACGATGATTTCATTTTGGACTATTGCTCACCACAGAAAGAAGTTAGGGCCTACACAAGTCACAACCTGTCCTCTCTGCCTCCTTCTCTAGGCACTGTAAATCCATAGGACCCTACACTATGATTTGAAGAAGGCTGTAGATCTGCAGGAGCTATAACTGCAGGTGGGTTGTGGGCTGCCACATAGATGCTAGGATTCCAATCTAGGTCCTTTACAAACGCAGTCACTGCTCTTAACCCCTGAGCCATCTCTTTGGTTACCAGCCTAATGTTTCTGAGAGAATGTTCTGCTACTGCATCCTGCCTTTGTACTTTTTTATTTTCTTTGATCAACAATATCCCATGCTTTATGCATACTGCCTGTTGCATACATACCATGTCTTCTGTTTGTGGACTTTTAAATTATGACCACATCTCAGATATCCTAAGTAGTTCTTCTAAGAATAGTGGTCACCAGTTTCACTGGCTATATGTTTTCACTTTTCTCGGGGAGATAACTAGGACTGGCTTTTAAAAAAATATCAAAGTGACATTATTTTTAATCATTGGAAGAGATAACTTCTTTTCCTAGATTATCTGTAATATTTTACTTTGCATAAAGGACCAGTGTTCCCTGCTTTCCGTTTCTCTGCCTTGTTGCCAGTGCCTGCCATGATTTGTCTGGTCACTGCCCTGATAGTCAGTGGGATGTACCTCCTCATTAGAGTTCTAAAAGTTCTTTCACTGGGGATTAATTACATGAATCTCTCTTCATATGTTCATTTGCATATGTTCTCTGGAGAGATGTCTATTTGAATCCTTTGCCCATTTTTTCCTTGTGGTTTTTTTGTTGGTTTTGAGATGTCAGCATTCCCTAAGAAAGCCGGCTTTTAGACCCTTAGCAGATTTCCCTTGTAATTATTTTCTCTGGATGTGGATTTGTCTTTCTATTTTCTTGATGACAGTCTTTCAGCTCAAAGACATCAACACTCTCACCTCCTGCATTGGTCCTCTTTTGCTGTTGGAGGATACTTCAAGCACCCTGCTGAAGAAATGATGGATTGTCTTGTTTTTATGAAGATTTATATTTATGCTTTCCCTAAAGAGTTTTATGATTCTAACTACTAAATTTATTTATAAGACCTACCTGGATATAGTTTTGTGTATGGTTTGAGATAGGAATTAAAATTCATTTTTGAATGAAACAACATTTGTCACAGCACTTTTTTAATGTCAACACGACATCCCTTGGTCCTGCAAGCAGTGTTGTGGGACTCCCATATATGTCTCAAATAAAGAGAAAGTGTATTTGTATATAATTTATACAGTTCTTCTTATGTACTTTAAATTAGCTCCAGATAAATTGCCACAGTCAATTATTGTATATCAAGCTTTTCCTGGGAGACATAACATACATCTACTCACCCAAGATAGGATCCCATGACAGACCAACAATGTAGAATACCAGCAAAGTCAAGGTTGGTGAGCTACTGATTTTTATTGGGGTTACTTAGAGAGATACAGGTGATGTGTCACTTACAGGAGCAGAAAAGACTCATAGACACCTGCATCAGCAAGGCACACCCCAGCATGGGTGACAACTCACAAAGCTGGGTACCTGGAACACTCTGCATAGCCTGCAGGTAGCTCAAGAGATTTAAGAATGCCCTTTCCAGGTTGCCTCAATTAGTCTAAACCTCTTCCAGGCATCTGAGCTGGTTTCTGCTTCTTCCTGGCAGCTAGACTTTTCTTTACACCACCACCACCACTACTACCTCCTCCTCCTCTTCTTCTTCCTCCTCCTCTTCCTTGTCCTCCTCCTCCTCCTCCTTGCTTCATTTATTTAACTTTCTCTCATACCTTTCATCCCAACTACAGTTTGCCATCCCTTTACTCAGTTACTTCCACCCCACTCCCCTTTTCCAGATCCATCCCCTTCAACTTGTCTGAAAAGAACAGGCCTCCTAGGGACATAAAAAATATGAACAAGCTACAATAAGACCAAGCAAATATTCTCATATCAAGCCTGGATGAGGTAATCCAGTATGAGGAGTAGGGTCATCAAGTGAGGCAAAATAGTCAGAGATAGCCCCCATTACTACTGTAGGTATTCCATAAGAACACCAAGGTTCACACTATAACATGTAGGCAGAAGACCTTGGTCAGACCCATACAGGATCCCTAATTTCTGTGAACCTACTTGAGCCTCAGGCAGTTGATTTTGTGGACCATGTTTTGTTGTGTCCTTGACACATCTGGCTTCTTCCATTCCCCAGTCTCCCTGTGCTGGATTCTTCAAGGAGCTCTACCTAATATTTGACTATGGGTCTCTGCATCTGCTCCCATCAGTTTCTGGAGGAAGTCACTCTGATGACAATTATACTAGGCTCCTGTCCCAGCACATCTTTCAGGCAGGACAAATTGTAGGTCTGAGTTTCTGTGGCTGGTTTGGTGTCCCAGTCCTTCTACTTGAGGTCTTGCCTGGTTACAAAGGATGGCCATTTCAGGCTCTGTATCTGCCGTTACTAGAAGTCTTCACTAGAGTTACCCACATAGATTCCATTGGACTAGGTTTCTACCCTGCCCAGGAAATGCTATCAGTTCCAGTCTTCTCTCCCTGTATTCCAGCTTCCCCACACTAGTCTGATTCCTTCTGTTCCCATTCCCACCCCACCCTCAGTCTACCTGCCAAATCTATTTTATTTTTTCTTCCCAGGGAGATCCTTGTGTTCTCCCTTAAGCCCTCCTTGTTACTTAGCCTCTCTAAGTCTGTGGATTGTAGCATGATTATCCTTTACAGATACTATATCCACTTAAAAAAATGTTTAACATTCTTAGCCATTGGGGAAATACAAATCAAAACAACTTTGAGATTCCATGTTACACCTGTCAGAATGACTAAGATAAAAAAAAAAACCACAAGTGACAGCTCATACTGGCAAAGATGTGGAGCTAGGGGGACACTATTCCATTGCTGGTGGAAGTACAAACTTGTGAAGCAGCTTTGGAAATCAATATTCTCAGAAAAAAAATGGAATTGATCTACCTAAAGACCCAGCTATACTACTTATGGGCGTTTACCCAAAGGATGCCAGATGTCCTTTTGCTGAAGAACAGATTTTTCTTTTTTAATGTGATACATTTAGACAATAGAGTACTACTCAACTTTTAAAAAAAATGACCTCAAGAAATTTTCAGGCAAAAATGGATGGAATTTAAAAAGGAGATCATCCTGAGGGAGGTAAACCAGACCCAGGAAGACACACATCATATGTACTCACTTATAAGTGGGAGTTAGTTGTAAACTATAGAACCTTCTTGGAGCTCAGGTTCCTTCAGTTTGGAAGTCATTCAGATATTGTTGCTTACTCTGGTAGGGAGGGATCTAGTGAGTTTGCTTGGTTTAAGGGACTCTGGGGCTATTTTGAGTCATTTATCTCCGTGTTTAAAGAGCTTTTCTACATGATGGAATGTTTCAGTATCAGGAAGAAACTATTACACATCATCAATGTGATCCAAATATTATATAAATTATTATTTTATTTCCTTGTCCAGGTATCAAGATAAGATGAAAATGAAAGTATCTACTTATTTAGTATTGGTTCACTACTTATATTTGAAATAATCTTTCTTTGTAGTCCAAGCTGGCATTGATTCCTGCATCCTCCTGCTTCAGCCTGCCAAGGACTGGTAAACATAAATCACCATGCCGGGTTCTATATAGATTTTTAAAAAGGTGTTTTAACCTCATGGTTGGTTGACTCAATTGACACAGAACCAGTAGATACAAAATTCAGCACTCACATGGGAATGTGAGGACATCAGTTATGCCATGGATGCGAGTGTTCAGTACCTCATTTATTTGCCTGAACAGTTTTAGAACAATGATATTTTGCTGTGTTATGAGATCAAGGCTCTACAATTTGTCCACTGTCAGTTCTGATGACACTAAAGCTACTGTTTCCCTAATATGTAAGTTATTTCAGTCAAGCCACAGTGACTATGTGCTTCCAGCTTTGGGCTGGATGACAGTATTAACCTATGCATTTTTTTTCTGTGGGCACCTGAAAATCAATGTTGTTTCCCAGATCTTGAATCCCTATTCAGTGCCTGTAATTTAACTTGCAAATATTTCTGCTCATATTTCAATTAGAAGTCAACATAGGCTCAAGGCAAGAGATTGTTTGAGAATCTCAAAACTAGTAAATTTCCAAGCATAGTGCTTAGGGCATACATTTTTCTGTTTATCACCAGGGATGAGAATCACAGGGACCCAGGAAAGTTAAAGGACCATCTGGTGTTTATTTAGAAAATCAGTGTCTTGGTTCAGATTCAGCCTGAGGCCTGTCACTTTCTACCTTCCTATGGGGAAGGTTAGAGACCCATCCTGTGTACTATGGGATTGTGAGGTGTGATCATTTGATTAAGCAAAGGAGAATTATTGTACAGACTTTATACAATGAATAGATTGCTGGGCCTTCAAAGCCTGAATAACCTTCACCTCCACACGAGGAAGCAAAGTTTTGATCAAACACATGGTGTTTTTATGGTACGAGAAGTAAAATCCTATTCAGATAATTTCTTCCACTGTTATCAATATAAGTAGTTTAATTTCTAATGACAGAATTTTTTAGTTATATGATTTGAAGTTCTGTATTACAGTCTAGTGTGTGCTTACTTTATTTCCTCAAGGGCTAAAACCAACAGAGAATTTTTAAAGGATACTCTAGGCTATCATCATCTCAACCCTTTTTATAGTTTGCACATGACTATCTTAAAATAATTTTGCTATAGGTTTAAAGACAAATCTTAAAGAGCATATAGCAAATTAAGAATGATATAAATGATATTTATGTATTTCTGTGTCCTAATTATTTAACCACACAACACATAGGTTATAGATTTCCTTTAAGAGATTAGCTAAGAAGAGAAATTTAGTATTTAATGGCATAGTATTTACATGTGTAAACCAAGTGAATTGACTAGTGAATTTATATATGAATATATACATATGTACGTATAAATGTGTATATATATATCTATGCATACACATACACATATGCATACATACATATACATACATATATGTATGAGACTGCATATATGTGTGTGTATACAACACATGTATACACTCATGTACTTACACATATATCTTAGCATGTTTTGTTTGATTCTGTCAGTCTTTTATTCATCTATGTTAACTGGACTATGTGTGCAAGAGTGATGTAAAGTATGGAAGAGTAGGCACCCTTCCCTTTTATCTGTATGATGAAAGCAGGCATCTTTTAAACATGTCACATAAAATATTTGCAATTATTCATAGAGCCCCCAAACTGAAATGCCATAAATATTTACTAGTGGAGAATGGATAAACACAGGACAGTCTAGGCAGAGACTGACATACAACCTAATAATACAAAAGAAGTTGCTGATATAGAGACTAATGTTAATTCGTGTTTGAAGCACTGTATTGCAGAAGACATTCAGAGAGAGTCTTGTGTAATATGTGATTGTGTTATATGAGGTTAAGGACCAAATGAAGTTAGTATATAGCAATAGAATTCATAGTGATTAGCCTTAGAAAGAAAGGCTAGGAGCTTAATGTCAGAGACAAACTGGTCTATCTGCAGAGTTAAATACATTCTGTGCTTGATTCTGATCTGTGCTGTTGGCTGCAGTTGTTCGGAGAGAGATCATCAGAGAATGCAATTAGGATCTGTGCGACAAAGCAAGTTTTCCCTGAGGATGGAAGACAAGTCTTCAAAAGCCACTTAGCTTTTGAGAATAGAGAATTTACATCCTCGAGCATTTCAGTTTGAGTTGACTTTGGATTCAACTATTATATTTAACTTAATTTCATTCTGTTTTTATTATTTACTCGAATTTTGCTTTAGATTTCCATATTGTGAGAAAAGACCTTGTTGATGAGAAACACATGGCATCCTTATCTATGTATAGATTCATCTCAAGCATGCATAAAGCCTGCTACACGACTTTCATAACTTGGGCACCTTTCTAAATACAATACATTAACTACAACTCACCTTTTACATACCAGCAAAGAAGCTTCTTCACCCCTGCATAGTGAAAACTGTCAGGGGTTATTGGACCCGGAAGGCTTGCTGTCTTGGTAGTTTACAATCCATGGAGGTTAGAGAATTCCACAGGTACAGTCTACCTGGTTTGGTTTATGCCAGGAAAACAAAATGAAAGGTGTTTTGACACAATGATGACTGTCAGAGGGGTTAAAAGAAGTGTAGCTGTTTGTGTCATGCCACAGAAGGATGAGGAGAAGAAACTGGGTGGAAACTGGTAAAGGGCAGGGTACTATCTGGGATGAATGGGCCAAGGATACATAGAAGAGATGCTGAGAAAAGAAAGGGTTATCATTGCTTGTTCTAAATCCAGAATTGGGGATGGAGAGATGGCTCAGCAATTACTGCTCATTGAGAGCACATAGGTTCATTTCCCAGCACCTACATCTGGGACCTTACAACCACCTGTAATTCATGTTACTGGGGCTATGACACCGTCTAGACAAGTGTTTCTCAACCTTTAGGTTGTGACTCCTTTGGGGATTAAGGGAACCTTTCACAGGGATTGTCTAAGGCCATCTAAAAACATAGATATTTACATTGCAATTCAAAAACAGTATCAAAATTACAGTTATGAAATAGCAAAAAATATTTTATTGTTGGGTGTCAGCGCAGCATGAAGAACTATATTAGAGGGTCAGAGCATTAGGAAGGTTGAGCAACACTGCTCCAGAGTCTGCAATGGACACAGTATCATATAGCTGCACACATATATTTCAATAAAAATAAATAAGTCTTTCAATTTGGATCTGGACTTCATTGGACTTTGAGGCTGATCACCTGTTTGATGGTGATACTTTTCATCTGGAAAAGACACTCACAGAACTGAAAGACTTTACTAGGCATGAGGCCAAGCAGAGAAATCTTCCCCATAGGATACAAGTGGCAATTACCATAGAATTTCTATTCTCACATTTGTGTGTTTTGTGTGTGTGTGTGTGTGTGTGTGTGTGTATGAATGAAAAGTGAATGTGTCCATAGAGATACCAGCAAAATCATGGGAAGGAATAGGAGAGTTCATAAAGTGGTTCTCTGATGTTGCAGGGGCCATCCTTGGCTAGCACTTATAGAAGAGCATCATGGAGTGTGTAGTTAGAAAAGTGAGCACAGAGATGGACACAATTCTTGAGAGTAGATAGAAAAATGGATTTGTTTGGAAGAGTAAAAAATAGAAAGTGACATTATTTCATTGACACTCTAGCTGGGTAATAGCTAGGAACAAATGTCCAAAATTAAAGAGAGCTGGAGAGGCTGCTCATGCCTCCACATACACCTGGAACTGATTCTGACCCACACACTAGAGAGAAATGTCTCTTGGTAGGAGGCTCCTATAGTCACTATGGTGAGACAGTGAAACTACAGGGGACTTCGAAGGTCCCTTCCCTTCTGGCAATTACTGCCTTCCAGCCTCCACACTCCTAGCCTTGGAGCAAAAGGATATGCACATATGTGCTTTGAAATTTAAGAGACAGAAAGAGCTATCTGCTTCGCATGGGTTCTTTGGTTCACACATGCTTTCGAACTTCAAGACTGAGGTAGAAGATGTCACACTGATCATAACAGATATTAGGATGTGGGGCTGTAGCTCACGCATAGGCGTGGGTCCTGTTGGGCTGAGTTGTGGATCTCACGTGTCTGCCGCCCCCAGGTGGCTGGAACTGTGGCTCAGGGGGCAGAAGCAGGAATTCGACTGAGTTGACTCCAGGAAGCACCTGGGGAATGCCTGGAAGCCACAGAGCTCCATTCCTGGTGTGGGGAGATTCCAATCTGAGGTCCCATGCGGGGTGTCAAACTCTTGGGTTGGAGACCCCCGGGGAAGTAGGTGGACAGGGATTGGCTGGTCTCAAGACCTTGGCCTTCCAGATGCTGCTGAGAGGCTGTGGAAGAGTTGAGACGGGGCATATGGGCTAGAGCGACCTGCAGCCGAAATGGGCAGATAGGGAGAAGATGAGCTCCAGGGGTCTGCTGGCTTGAGTTGCTTGTGTGTGTTGGTGGGCTCTGTGGAACATAGAAATGTCCTCCATGGGAGATTAGATTGTGGCTATGTAGTTGAAGCCCTTCTCCATGGTCCCCCATGGCGGTCCCTAAAGATGAGAGGTAGTCCATGGTTTTAAAAGGTTTATTGTAATGGTGAAAAGTGGATGAAGCTGTACCCTATGTTTTCAGGGTGGGCCTGAGGTTAAATACATTTTGCAAGTAGGAGGAGTGTCTGAGAAAGAATGCTTAATTGGCTATGCCCTCTGGCCTTTAGGTATCTGATTAATATGGAGATCTCTTTAGGCTCTGCTGCCTGTAGTCAAGCCCTCTACCTGTGGAGGGGCTGTGGGCAGTTGTCCTAGGTGATTGAAAGGCATGGATCGATGAAGGTTTTCCACCCCGTATCAGGAGCCTGGAGTCTGAGAGCATAGTGAAATGCATGCCATCCCTTGCAGGAAAACCTGTGAGGTTTCCAACCTGCTGTATCTCTGGCCATCTCTAGCCAGCGCTTGACCAGAAACCATGCTGTCCTTCACAGCCCACCACACCACATTGGGACACATAATAGACTGGGAAACGTATCTCTGCTGGTGCTCATGGAGGTGATGGGCCACATCTCTCAGGAAAATGAGGTTAGACCCTGGAGATTGTCCAAATGTGCAAATGTTTAGATTAGAAGTTAATTAATGAGTTTAAAATCAGAGAGGAAGGGCTGACCTGAAAGATGATAGACTATAAAGGATTTTAAAATATCTAAAATTGTCAATTCCTTAGTGATGGAAGTGAATTTTCAGTTATTTTAATGAATTTTTTTCTTCATATCACTATTGAATTCAGAGGCCATGGGAAGTACAAGAGAAGGTTTAAAAATTACTTTATTAAGAGCTATAGAAAGGTTTTACCATAGTGACATATGGATGATAGATAGATAGATAGATAGATTAATAGATAGATGATAGAGTGATTGAGTGATAGAATGCTAGATACAGTAATAAATGATAAATGGATGATACATACATGTGTGTGTGTGTTTGTGCATGATTCCTATGTGATTTTAATTAATTCAAAGAGAAGCACATAATTTAACTCTGTTAACGAAGCTGTTGTGTTGTAGATGCTATCATCTGGGGTGTTTGAACTTCAGTATCATCTTGAGAGGCTTTACTTTCCAAGTACATTTCGATTCTCCCAAGTGATAATTGTTTAGAAGCACATACTGACCGTAGGCTTAACATTTCAAAGTCACAATGTGGGCTGCCTGACTGTACGCAATAATTATTCTCTCTAAACAGCGCCAACTTATGTGATGTAGTAAATCCTTCTTGGCTTGCAAGCATTGTCACCTCTGCATACAATTGTAGAATATCTATGAGTAGCCTACCCATGAGCTAGGATGACAGGAATGGGCTACAACTCTCAAAGCTGACTTCTTTGAAATAATTGTTCACAAGAGACATTTCTACTTCAGTAGGTTACTGTCTGGCCAGGATTGTATGCCTTGGGATGCTGGCATTGTCAGATCATGCATAGCCTTCTTGCTGTTAAATCCTAGCCTCTCTTCCTTGATAGTTATTAGTGATGGTCATGAATCTTGAAATGGAAAAGATCTGAGTGTCTTCCATACACTCTGATGTGCAAATATCTAAGGGTAAGACCAAACTCAACTGGCTAAAATCTTCACAATTCTTATTCCTATTCATTTAGCAGTCTAGCCATGATGTGTGCTTGATCCATCAGCAAAACCAGTAACTTCACGCTTGGTTGTTTGTCCCTGTTCTGTCCAACTTCTCCTTGCACCAGTTAGCAGCGTCATGGCTCTGTGCAAACTGGGGCATAGCGTCCAAGCAATGCAAAATTTTAATAGAAGCTACAATTTTCCTATTAAAAAAAGAAAAAAGAAAGCTGGGGCCACCAGCTACATGCCACCCATTCCCTTAATTTTCTTTCATCCAGTTTTAGTTAAATGGGTGTGAGCTTCACCTTATAAAGGAGCTTGGTAGGCAACTGCACTCAAGAGGTCTGAGAGGGCTGTCATCTGGATGTGAGCTTGTAACAAGACAAATGGGCTGAGATGATTTAATTTATGGTCTAACTTGACAGTAGTCAGCTGTGTAGCACATTCCATACACAATGCCAGAGCATCATTGGCAAATCATGATCACTCTGACACAGAAGGAATACCGAATGGGCAAGAGCACACATGCCTTACTAGGCAGCCTTGAACAGCAGCCCTCATTGAGTCTTCAGAGGGCTTTACTAGAGGCTGGTGAAATTATTCAGCTCCTATAGCTACATGCACGTTATTTAGCAAGAGGTAAGAATGTATTTGTAATGGAGAACATTTGAGTTCTTGCATAAATCATGAATGGTAGTATTTAATTCACTTTCCATTTCCTACTTAAATTGTATTTATTCCTTTAAAATAAAAGTCAGTACACATGGGTGAGATTGAGTCACATTACTTACTCCTGCTTAGTTGGCTTGGCAGTCTTAATGATATACAAATCCGTAGGCAGCTCAAAGAACACAATTCTGAATGCAGGAATTCCACATTCAAGGCAGATTTAAAGTTTCTTAAAGACCCCGTTTTCTGGGTGATAGCTGCTGTCTTTATGCTGTGGGATACTAGGTGATAAGATGAAGTCCTCTCTCTGGAGTACAAATCACTGGCAAAAAAATCACTAATCATGTCCCAGTGGCCCCAGCATCTAACACCATTACCTTTAAGACAAGCTCTCAGCTTGTGTGTTTGTGAAGAGACAGGAATAGTGAGACCATAACATTACCTTACAGCAGGAAAATGCAGTGAGAAAAGAGGTTAGGTCTGGGATCAACTTCAAGGAGAAGCCAATTCATCCTTATAATCCCATCTGGGCCTTTGAGAGCAAGTGAGGTGGAGAACACAGTTGATGTCAAATTCTTGGTCGCCGAGTTCTCTTTTGGTAGCTGCTTCCAGTGCCACTCCGTTCCTCTGATGTGGAGTTAGGAGCTGTCCTGGACTCAGCCTTACAGAAGACACTCAGCTCCAAGGACCTCAGGGTGCACTCATTGATACCTCACCTGCTTGAGCTGGTTGCTTATATTTCTTAGGACATGGAAGCCTGATCAACTAGTCCTGTTCTAATGCTAGATGCCTTCTGTCTTTTAAGAAATTACTAGTGTTCTCTAGCTCTAGGATATTTGCATCACAGCATGGATTCCTCTTCTGAGGAATGTATCCATAGCCAGCTCTTAGGAGATTCTTAACAACATTTAGGAAAATGATCTAGAAGAGCCAAAAGATCCAGTCATGAGCTTCTGATGTGCAAGCTATCCCGTGACTTAAAGCAAGTACCAATTTGTTTTAATATTTTCCCTATGTTGCATACTTCAGCATGTCCAATGCCCTGAGAAATGCTAAATACTCATTTTTTTCTATGATAGTTTTCAGTTTTTCCTTGGGGGGGGGTCTATGTTTTCTTTTTAGTTACAGTCTAGAAACCTTGCTAGCTCCAATCTACCGTAATGTGTACCATATAGCACACTACAAGGAATAGGCTGCTGTAATTTTTTCTGTGAATAAAAATAATTAACAATAAATAATAATTTTTAATTGTTGTAATAACTACATGTTTAATTAATATACCTGGAAATATGTATTTTCTCTGTGTACCAATTAATGCAATGCTCCTTAATTCCCACCCCCCTATAAGCTAACATTCTACTTGAATAATCACTATTTTGTGTTTTCCCCCTCACAGGAGCCTTGTAAATCATTTAGAAAAAGAAATAATTAAAATTCATGGATTGCCCTCAAAATGTGAGAAGCCAGTTGTCTGCCTAATTGATGTTAAAAGTAAAATAACATCATGGGGCTGTTTGCCGAAGATCTGAGATTCAAATGTCCTAAAGGCTTGTTCAGTTTTCTAAACTCGAGTGTGATTCATTTTACAAACTACAAGCCTTTTGTGACTTTCATTTTCCTCAACATAGAAATGTTGAGTCCTTGCTTCTTTCTTCCTTTCTTTCTCTGTCCCATCCCTTTTCCACCCCCTCTCCATCTTTCCTTCTGGATTTGGCACCCATCTAATTAAAGGTTGAGAATTTAGTCCTAACTCCCTGCCTATGAGCGTTCTCGTCAAAAGGAAGCAGGTTTTCCTATTTAGAAGCAAACTGAACTCAGAGAATGCAGCAGTTACTCACCAGTATGTTCTTAACACATGACTGTGAATTATAGCTTTTCTGAGATTACCACATCCCATAGATTTGTAGGGCAAAGATTTGTTTTCCTCAACAACTGTGTGTTGAAATGCTTACCTCCAACTTTGATTGAATGGACATTTGGGGTAATTAAATCCTGAGTTTACAGCATCATGATTAGAGTTGCTGTTTATTATAATGAGGGACCAATGAGCTCGTTCTTTTTCCCCTGGTCTCCTGGGAGGGTGGACAAGACACATCTGTAAGACAAGAAAACACTGCCTAAAACACACACTGCTCACCCTTGACCTGGGCTTCAAGAAGTTTCCAGAAGAATCTGTTACAGCAGCCTGGATGGGCTAAGGTGACAGTTCCCAAAGCAGTTGTGGGCTGTTTCCCCTAATGCAATTCTGAACATCTTTCCTCGATGTTTTTGTTTTCCACTACATTTTGGGGTCCTGTGTTTATATATGGGACTTAAAAGAGTACCTCATGTTTCAAGTACTTCCGTTTGCATGCTTCCTCAATAAGTATTAAACTTTACTCAGTGAGGAAGTAGTTAACTTTAAAAACGTCTCTGAGATTCTCAAATACACAAACACAATAGCTCAGCAAAATTTGTAAATATAAATTAAGTAAAGAATGACGGGGCATCCTAATTACCCAAATCCATTCCCAGCTGGGATCACACAAATGAAACTCTTCTTGGTGATTAAGATGTAATGCTATAAGCACTGCCACTCTCAAGAAGGAGCTGCTGCTGCAAGGATATAAACTCCACTCTCAGGAATGAGCTTTGGAACACTTAGGATCACCTGTCTGGTTGTGCCTGGATCCTGTAACTTCCCTCAGGTTTTTAGTTTCTTAAATTTTGCTTTCCTTATTTGGCATGGAAGACACCTGGTACCCTTGTGGAGTCCAGAACTAGTCCTCTCTTCCCACATGTGGGTCTTTGGGATTAAATTCAGGTCATCAGGTTTGGTGACAAGTACCTGTTCCTGATGAGCATTTTGGCTAGTGCCTTGCTCAGATCTTTGTGAGTGTAGTTTGTCTTCCATTCCCAAACTTAATATTAGGTGCTCTTGCTCAGATGACTGAGGTCTGCCAAGTGTTTCTAAACTTTCTGACTTCAATGCTGACACATCTACCCTAGATGCTGTTGAGACACAGGGGTTTCAACATGCACCATGAAACTCATGCTTTCAGGTTCAGACAGTCCCAGTCCCTTTGGTCATTATCCTCAGCAGTGGACCACATTCTGTATTCACTCCTCACATGGCTCTTTCTTTTGTCCTGCTGACTTTCATGCTTAAAACAGAGCCCTCCTCAAGTGTATGTTTCCCAAAGGATTTATTACTACTACTAAAAAAATATTCACCACCCCCTACCAAATTCTTTTCCATCTATTGTGTGCTATCTCTCCCGGTTTCTAGCCCCACCTCCCATACTCTGCTCTCATTTTATTCTGTCCAGGAAATACTTCTCCTTTGTTGATAACCAGGCAACCCTTACTTGGTTCCAGAACCACGAATGAAATCTGACTATCCAGCTGGATGGTTTTCAGTCCCATCTCCCTCCTCTCCAAGCCCTTTGCTCTGTTCCTTACCTCCTGTGTGCCAGCCTAGCCTGCTGAGTCTCCATGAACTTATTCCACCTCCACCAGGGCCACCCTTTAGGTTTATACAAGTGAGAACATCCTGTTCTCCAGTCTAGTCTGGTGAATCCCGGACTATGTCAGTGACAATCTCCAGTCTTGGCATGAGTGTCACACACTGTGCACTAGCCAACCAACCAGATCAGTGGAAAGGGTCAGCCCTCACATCAGTGAGAGACTCAGCTTCAAAGTAATATTGTGGGAAAATGATAAAAGGTGGTAATCTGACATCAATCTTATCTTCCACACATGTCCCTAACAACACACACACACGCGTGTACCCAAACATGTACATGTTTATATACCATGTACACATATGAATGCCATACACATACATATACAAACTGTGTGTACTTGTAGAAACATGCACATACAACACACTCATACATATTTATCCAGGAAAGGAAACATTAACAGAAAATGTTGCTGCTGAATCATTATCTAAGTACAGAAAACAAAATGATAAGGGCACACATTTGTTAAAGGGAGCAGGTTCCCCAGACTTCTTAGCCCTGCTTTGTGGACCACAGTTGCTACTGTTTCTGAGGCCACATCATGGCCTTCCTGTTGTAGAGTATATGGTAGGGCCTCAGTACCTGCCAATCATATCTTGGTGACAGCTGCTAAATGCAGTGCCCTGGGTGTGCATCAAGCTCTGAGGCAACACAGTTACCCAGGGCTTGTTTCTGTAATTGAGCACAGTGACATGGGCAGATATGCTGAGGCACTACTGTGTGTAGAGGGGCCATTGTACCATGCTAATCACATGTCTACCCCTGAGCCATAGCTCCAGAGGTCCACAGGACTCTATCACCCTCTGTCTTTCACTATCTGAGACTCTCTGTGGGCTCTGTTCCTGGCCTTCTGCTTGGTCCATGCTGTGAGACTATTATAACTATATAGGATGAACCTGATGAGTGAGGCGGTGTGTTCAATACAACCCCGAGCTTAGGAAGTAAGCAAACCGATTCTGAGTGTGTTACTATCATCATACATGTGACTCCCAGGAAGGAGGACATGTCATAAATGTTTTCAGAAGTGATGCTCAATTACTACTCTTGTACCACAAGTTAAGTAACCCCCAACCTTTGCCGTGTTCTCCAACAGACTGTAAAGTCCCAAATGGCTAAGTCTCTGCCTTCTTAGAATGAGCAATGGCAGGCTTGGACTAAACTCTTTGCCTCTTTGTTCTGCTCTGCTTTGGTTTAATTCCCCTATAAAATATTTTACCTCGAGAAAAATGTCATATTATTGGAGACATATTACCTAACTTTACCTGGTTACCTAAACACCCTAGCATCCTTACAAGCCTTTAACATAACTTCCAAGCAGAGAAAGCTGCTGAGGACATTGTTCTGCAGTAAAACACCAAGCCATGCTGATAGAATTTCTTCCTTCCTTCCTTCCTTCCTTCCTTCCTTCCTTCCTTCCTTTCTTTCTTTCTTTCTTTCTTTCCTTCTTTTTTTCTAATGGATTGGTCTTTGTTTTTTAAGAATCCCACTTCAAGATTAAACTGCCATCATGGGAAAATCACCTGTCTAGTTTTCCCTGGATTGTGTCTGTTCTATTGACAACCAAGTGGCTGGGAGCAGGTGAGGGGCCTGATGAAAACCTAGCCCAGGCTGGAGAGTTTGGCCAGATGATGGGAAGTGCATTAGAGCAGGGGTGTTTGATAATAGCGGAACGTAGATGTTCATTACCATTCCACCCAATATCACCACAAAAATTGACTTAATGGAATGGCTCCTGATACTGGCTTCAGGATGTAATTTAGAATCATTAAAGTTGTGAAATCGTACTTTCCTCGTGACTCAGCAGTGTTTGTAATGTCCTTAAGAGGAGATAATGAAGGGCCAGGCAGCCTCATGATTGTTTGCAGTTTTTCCAACATTTATTCTAATGGATAACTGTTATCTCAGCACAGTCATTTGCGGAATGCAAACTAAGAGCTTTGCCTGATCTGGAGTGTTTTCTGAGTGGGAAAAGAGCATACCGATTTGATGAGTCCTGGTACGCTTACACGAGGCACAACTGACTCTGAACTTGGGGTGTTCCATTGGTGCTTATCATTTTTATTCAAATGGAAAAGTTTACACCCTTGCAGCCCTCTTATTTACTCTCAGATGCTTATGCAAATGGAGTTAGATTAATATGAAAAATAGGTTCCTCATAAGTGAAAGGCAGTATATACATAGTCAGAACACGCTGCCTTGGGAAACAGACTTTACAAGTTCACATTCATGTGCTTTTAGATTAAGGTTTCCTAGTTTTCAAGCATGGCCAAAATTTAGAAAATATGCATTTTCAAAATGTTGAGGACTATTTTAAGCAGGTACATTCTCTTCTTTCTATGTAATATATCTCAATGTTTCTCTACTCAGCATTTCCACACATTGATATTCCACATGGAACAATCCTAAAAAATGTAGTTCAGTTTATCCTTGAAGTAACCCAAACAGTCCAATTTTCTGCATATGTGAGATAATCATATTGTACCTGATTTGCCACACTTTAGATGTCATAAGTGAAACCTACATACTAACCCCATAGCTGAGCATCAATCAATACTTTTATCAAACATGTTATTCATTTGCCTAATCCATGTTAGATTTTTTATCGTCACTTCTATGGCTCATTTAGTCAGATGATTTTATATTAAGTGTTAAATAAAGTTAATGAACAATAGACAACATTATTTTAACACAGAGATTATCAGAGAAGTAAAGGGAGCTGCTTAATCTCTCTGTCTACTTCTTCACTCACTAGGATGGCCTGGGACCCTCCTCCACCTAAGGTTATTATAAGTGCCATCTATGCTTCTATGCTCAAGCAATATGAACACATAGAAATCAATAGAAAAAACCCAAGTCTAACTTAAAAGCCTATGCTGAGAACCTGCTCCTGCTCCTCCTCATGTGCGGATGCATAAGTACACACTCACACAGATACCTCCTCCGATACCAAAAAGCTGCAAGAGCTTTTTATTTCTCTGAAAGCTGTGTTTACAAAGATGGCTAAGATCTTTTTTAATGTAAAACTACATTTATGAGAGAACAGGGTCAATAATTAGGAAAATGCAGCTCACGCAGATATCCTGACATTCCTGAACTCAACTGTGTCTAGGAGAAATGCTTTCAGTGAGAAAGTAAAAGCCAAGCTTCATTGTCTTCCAAGGGCTTGTGTTTTTAAATATATGTTTTTGACCAGAGACTGCTGCCCAACCTTCTGAACAAATCCACGTTTTGTCAACTGTGTACTCAAGGAGACACGGTAAACTAGTCAGGCAGTAGAGAGAAATGCGTTGAGAGTATGGCACAAGGCACCCTGATACCCACCGAAAGCACAACAGGAAGGTATGCTTTGGATACAATCTATGGGCATCTTTGAACTGCAGGTAGCAATTTCAGTCCAGAACAGAGAAAAGAGGACAGAAGATGAGAAAACAAGCAGGGCCTTGCAGTGTGTCAAGGATGCAAGAGAACTTTTGTTAATACATGTAGAGAGGGTAAACACTCCAGCCATGACTCTGCAGAAGGTGATGAAGGAGCTATCTGAAGGTCCACAGCTGGCTGACAGCATCTTGTAAAAGAAAGGTGGCCATCAGTAATTCCATTTATTACTTAGTTTCCAGTCCTGACCTTCTTGGAGATTGTGTGTGTGTTTCCTAACTGCAGATATATTATAAGGAAGATTATCCAACACATAGGAAATCTCAGAGCAAAGAAAAGAGGTCTTTTGAGAAAGTACCAGACTGAGAGAGAACCTCTAGTTTGGTTATGTCCACAGGGTAGACTGAAATCTTTAGTTGTGCGTGCCTTTACTGACTTTCCTGATCTGTGCTACACATTTAACCGCTGCCCCCAGCTGACATTCAAACTCCTTCTTAGGGTAAAGCTTTAGGCCAGTGTTTCTTAATCTTCAGTGTCCCCTATGGTACTTTGCCTCATATGAATGTGTATAAGTTGAACCTGGTGAGGAGAAAAGAGTTGGAGGTGCACTATGGACGCAGGCTTCAGAGCCTGTGAGGGGCTGTGTTCTGGGTTAGCTCATTTTTGGCTGAATGGCTTTACAGTCCATATATTCTCATGAAAATGGAATCAAGAAAAAAAAAGAAAGTTCTCATCTTTCTGTATAGGACCCAGAGACTGGAGAGATGACTCAACAGTTAAAAAACCTTGCTGCTCTTTTAAAAGACCCAAATTTGGTTCCCAGAACCCTTAAGTGACTCCGGAACATCTGTACATCCAGCTCCAGGCTAACAGCCTTTCATGGCTTCCAGTAGTACCTGAACACCTGTGCACACACTCATTCATATCCATAAGTAAAAATAAAATAGAAACTTAGAAGATTCACACAACTACCCTGGTACCAACTGCCCACACTACTGACAGATGAAAAGACTTGAGGACCATTGAATGAGTATTAATTTTCCTTAGCTTTGTCAGGAATGAGGATAAGCAGTAATTTAAGAATACCAGTAAATATTAACCTCCTGACTGAGTGCCCTGGTCCATGGTTTCATCTTCTTCAAGTCTAGGTCCAATTAGGGATTTGGAGAATTCAAAGGCAGGGAACGGATGCGTTGGTAGAACAACGCATAGCAGTTTTGTCTCCAGCTCTCCCTCTTGTTGGAGCCCTCGGAGCTGTTTTCTGCATAAAGGAAGCAAAGGGATCTGAAGTCTAAGCACACTTTCTCTTCACTCCTGCATCCTTGTACCATTTCTTTATTACAGGACCTCCTGCCCTTGCTGTGTTCCACAGGAGACTTCACAGATGATTCCATCTTGGACATTTGACAGGATTTTCCTACCCTACACTTCCACAGATCATTCTGCCCTGATGTTGCTACATGCTCACACAGAGGGTAGAAAAAATGAGACCTCCTGGTAATTTTTCTAGCTTCTCTGCTTCCAGCAACATGATAAAAGGACCAGGATTCCAGGCTGCTATACACGACTTCTAGTCATAGCAATGTCCTACACTTAGAACACTTGAAAAGCTACAATCAAGCAATGGCTGCAGAGAGAGGGAGGATGGCTTAGGTTAGTCCTCTAACCAGGGACAACATGACCAATCCCTACAGCTAAGGCAGAGTACAGGCTAGACCCCCCAGAGACAAGCTCTCTTCTAAGTTTTCCAATTGCTAGTGTCATTCCTAAACACATATACATTTGAGCAAGTAAATGGACGTGTGTGTGTGTGTGTGTGTGTGTTGTAACAATAATGATAAAAGAAGAGGTCAGGAATTGGGCAATGAGCAGTGGAGACACGGGGGGAATACAACAAAGAGAACATGAAAATGATGAAAGGTAAATACAGTACTCGTGTAAGAAATTCTAAAAAGAAAAAAGAAAAGAAAAGAAAAGAAAAGAAAAGAAAAGAAAAGAAAAGAAAAGAAAA
>NW_021604615.1:10968783-10969055 GCF_004785775.1 Grammomys surdaster | reverse complement strand
AAGAAAAGAAAAGAAAAGAAAAGAAAAGAAAAGAAAAGAAAAGAAAATATACCTTCCATATTGTCTTTGGATATTTGGAAAGCCATGTACCCTGAATTTAAAAGTGAAATTGGTCTAGAGTGAATGAGAGGCCAAGGGCAGTGTCTAAAACAATTTCTAGTTGTCTTGGAGACAAAGCTATGGACCCAAATCATATTGGAAAGAGTTTTGAAAAATCTACATGATGCTCTTCACTCTCAAGTTACATGTAGGATTGATTTGAGTCTGGAAAT
>NW_021604615.1:10942388-10968773 GCF_004785775.1 Grammomys surdaster | reverse complement strand
ATGTATATGTATATGTATATGTATATGTATATGTATATGTATATGTATATGTATATGTATATGTATATGTATATGTATATGTATGTACATGTATATGTATATATATATATAATGTAAGTATTTTACCATAATTTATCTTTTCTCTCACATGATTTGTTAAATATGTAATGCTTTAGGAAACATAAAAACAAAAAATACAACTGATGATAGGTTTGGGGAGGATAGTCTGGCGGGATAGTGTCCTGGCTACAGGAACAGACTATCTGATACTTATAACAAGAGGAGAGTTCAAAAACAGTTTTCTTTAACATTCCTTCTTGGGACATTTTTTGTGCTGCCTACTTTTTCTAGCAACTGAGAGGGCATGGGTAAGCTTTAAAGGCAGGCTTGACGGATGGACATGAGTGTAGACATTCATCAAGGTCTTGAGTAGTTTTCAATTTTCTGGGAGAGACAGGCACAAAGAACCCCTCCTGTGAGAAAGGAGTCAGAGTTGCAGCTTGTATGCTGAGAGTACCAAGCTGAGAAAATCATGGAGCCATGTTTGAAGGAAAGGCACACAAAAAACCACAAGTGAGTTCACGAGAGCATCTGCAGAGCGCCTTCCCTGCACTTATTTCATTGAAAGAGCAATTCATCAGTAAGGACTTTTTGAAAAGCCCTGAAGAGGTATGTTCTTCTGGCTCATAAAATTTATTTCCTGGAATTGATCCCTGGAAACAAATATGCTGATTCAAAGAATACGCTCACGAGATGGTTTAATGTACAGTTTATCAAACTATTAGCAATGAGATCAATGGCTGTGTGAGGATGTCTGTTGCTTAAGTGGGAATTTTCACTCAATGCGCTACTTTCCGTGCTTCAAGGTTTAGAGGGATTTATGAGGAAAAAGTAACAACATCCTCTCAGTGAGAAGAAGTAGCTTCATAGGATATAGAAATCGATGCTCAATTTTTATATCTAACTACACCCAACCTTGTAGAAGAACATTTCTAACGCTGGACATATTTTATAAATAACCACAATGGAGAAGAAAGCATAGTCACAAAGGTCACTAGGACTAAGGGAGTTGAATGGTTTTACTTGTTAATTGGCCATTTGTGCTTCATCTTTTGTGAACTCTCTTCTTAGTTCTGTGTCTCATTTTTAATACAGTTGTTTGCTTCCCTGATGTTCAGTTCTTTAGTTCTTTATATATTCCAGGGAGTAACCCTATACCAGATGTAAAATTGCTAAAGATCTTTGCCTATGCTGTAGGCTATGGCACTGGTTTAATGTTGGTGTCCTTTGCTCTAAAGAAGCTTTTATGTGTCATGAGATCCTATTTATTAACTGTTGGTAGGTTTTTAGTGCTGTGCCATCAGTGTCATGTTCAGAAAACTTTTCTTGTGCCAGAATGCTGCAGTCTATTCCACATTTTCTACTTTTTCAGATTCAGTCCCTGGTCTTATGTTGAAGTCTTGGATGCTTTGGGGGATGGGTTTTGTGCAAGCTGATAGATGTAGATCTATTTTCTTCTTTTACACACAGCTTTCCAGTTTAACAAACACAAAATTTTTTAAAGAAACTGTCTTTTTTCCAGTATGCATTTTTGGTTTCTTTGTAAAACACTGGTGTCTGTAGATTAGTGAAATTATGTTCAGGCTTTAATTCTATTTCATTATTAAGTTGTCAGTTTGTATGCCAATAGCATGATTTTTTTTCTTTTAAATTACTATAGCCATGTAACTCCCTTTGAAATTTGGAATGGTGGTACCTCCAGTGGTTCTTTTATTATTCAGAATTATTTTTGATATTCTAGGTTTCATGAAGTTTAAAATTGCTTTCTCTATATCTGCAAAAAATTGTGCAGGATTTTTTATGGGGATTGCCTTGAGTTTGTAGGCTGCTTCTGGTTGTATGGCCTTTTACAAAATATTAACTCTTCAGATCCTTAAGTGTGAAAGACCATTCAGTCTTCTGATATATTCTTCAATGTAAAATTTTTATTGAAGAAGTTATTCATTTGCTTGGTTAGTGATCCCAAGATTCCTTTATGTTGACAGGTTCATTTCTTCTCTTCATTTGTACACAGGCAGACT
Source organism: Grammomys surdaster (assembly GCF_004785775.1). Taxonomy (NCBI): domain Eukaryota; kingdom Metazoa; phylum Chordata; class Mammalia; order Rodentia; family Muridae; genus Grammomys; species Grammomys surdaster. The sequence goes on along the minus strand of NW_021604615.1, from coordinate 10,966,692 downwards.
ACTGATTTTTGTTTGATAAGTTTATATCCTACTTACCTTCTGGCAGTGTTTATTATTTGTAGGAGTTTCTGGTGGAGTCGTTAATCTTCTTTCCTTCCTACTCTATGCCCTTTATCTCCTTCAGTTGCTTTATTGCTCTAACTCAAACTTCAAATACTCTATTGAATAGATGTGGAGACTGGACATCTTTGTCTTATTCCTGATGTTGGGGGAAATAGCTTTGAGTTTCTCTACATTCTAGTGGATGTTGGCAGTAGGATTGTCATAAATTTTCTATAATGTATATATATGTGTGTGTGTGTGTGTGTGTGTGTGTATGTATGTATGTTTCCTGCATGCCTAATTTCTCTAGGACTTTTACCATGAAGAGATGTTGGATTTTTGTCAAAGGTTTTTCCTGTTTCTAATGAGATATCATGTGGGTTTTGTCTGGTTATATGGTGAATTATGTTTATTGACTTTTGTATGTTTAAGCATTCCTGAAGCTCTGGGGTGAACCCAACTTGATTTGACAGCTTTGTGATCTTTTATTGAATTCTGTTTGCAAGTATTTCACTTAGAAATATGTACTTATGTTTATAAGGGGTAATGGTATATAGTCTTTTCATTTTTATGTGTTTTGTGTATTTAGGGTATCAAATTAATGGTCGTATCATAAAAATAATTTAGAATTTTTCCTTCAGTTTTGATTTTGCAAAATAACAATGAATATTTGTATTATTTCTTGAAAGTCTAGTAGAATTCTCTACTGAATTCATCTGGTTCTGCACATAATTTTTTAAGTTGGAAGATTTGCAATTACTGCTTCCATTTCACTGGGGGTTGTGAGTCTTTTTAAATTACTTATTTGATCTTAATTTAACTTTGGTAGTCATATTTATTAAGAAATTGATCTATGTCTTCTGCATTTCATAGTTTGGAGGAGTACAGATTTTTTCAAAAGTGTGTCTTTATGATTTTCTAAATTTCCTCAGTGTATATTGTAATCTCCCTGTTTTCATCTCTAATTTTATTAATTTTGATGCTTTCCTTCTCCTTCTTTGGTTAATTTGACTAAAAGTTTCTCAGTATTATTAATTTTTTAAATAGCCAACTCTTCATTTCATTGATTCATATAACTTCTTGTTGTTGTTGCATTTCAAGTAGCTTGATTTCAGCCCTGGGTTTGATTGTTTCATCTAGCCTACTCTTAGATGTTATTCCTTCTTGTTTTTCTCTAGAGCTTTCAAGTGTATTATTAACATATTACTGTACTTTTAAGTCTACATAAAATAATGCCTTTTGTATAGACATTTTGTGCTATTAACTTGCCCTCTTAGAACTGCCTTCATGGTTTATCATAGATTTGGGTATGGTATGTTTTCATTCTTTCAATTCTAAATAGTAGTAGTAGTAATTCTTGATATGTCTTTATAAAATTTAATTCAGTAGTGAGATGTGAGATTTCAGCTTCCATGAATTTTTGTACTTTCTGCTGATTCTGTTTTTGATGATATCCAGCATTAATCCGTGAAAATGGGTACGGTGTAAGATGCTATTTCAATTTCTATATATCCGCTGAGACTTGTTTTATATACTAATGTATCCCTGGGATGTTGAGAAGAAAAATATGTTCTTTAGTGTTTGAGTGGAATGTTTTGTAGATGTCTGTTAGGTCCATTTGTCTTATGACATTTAACAAGCAGTGTTTTTCTATTTAGATTTTGTCTGAGTGATCTGTCTATTGGTGGGGGGGGAAGTATTGAAGTCACCCTCTATCAATATGTAAGGGTTACTATCTGATATTAACTGTAATTGTGCTTGTTTGATGAACTTGGGTGACCTTCTGTTTGGTTTATAAATGCTTAGAATTACAATATCCTCTTGGCAGATTTTTCATTTAATGAATACATAGTGTCCTTTCCTATATCTTTTGATTATTTTTAGTTTGAAGTCTATTTTTTCCAATATTAAAATGGCTACACCTGCTTGATTCTTGATTTCATTTGCTTGTAATATTCTTTCCTATCCATTTACCCTGAGGTTATGGCTGTCCTTGGTGGAGGTTTCTTGCAGCAAAATAAGGATCATATTTTCTAGTCAAACCTGTTAGTCTATGTCATTTTATTGGGGCAATAAAGACCATTAAAATTGATAGACATGAATAAACAATACTTATTAATTTGTTATTTTGTTGTTGTCGTTCTCAATCCACCTTTAAAATGAATTGTTATGGCATTATTTATTCCTTGTTTCCTCTTTGACACAGTTAATCTTCTCTTCAGACTGAAGCTCACCTTTTAGAACCTTCTGTACAGACTTTGATTGATTTAAAGAAATTATTAATTTTTTATCATGAATATTTTTCTTTCTTACTTAATTGTGATTGATAGTTCTGCTGGGTATAGTAGTCTGGGCTAGTACTTATTGTCTCTTAGAGTTTATAGAATACCTGTCGAGGCACTTTTGGCTTTCAGTGTCTCCATTGAAAATATTCTTCTCTGACTTTGTTAGGAACATTTTCTGTGCCTTTGTCCTGGGTTTATTCTCTTTCCCCTATACTTATTATTCATAAGTTTTGTCTTTCCATAGTGTCCCAGGATTCTTGGAAATTTTTTAACGTGTTATTCTAATGCATCTGTTTTTATATATGATCTGATGTTTTTCCTTGTAGCTCTTAATATTCTTTCCATGTTCTGTTTCAACTATTATGTTTCATAGGCATTTCTTTTCTTGTCCTGTCTACTTGATTTTTGTTATGCCTCTTATACCTTTAGAGGCATCTCATTATATATATATATTCTTCTCTGATTTTGTTAGGAACATTTTCTGTGACTTTGTCCTGGGTTTATTCTCTTTCCCCATATACTTATTATTCATAAGTTTTACTTTCCATAGTGTCCCAGGATTCTTGGAATTTTTTTAACATTTATTTTTTGAGTGACCTACCAATTTCTTCTGTCTTTAAAACATGATATTCTCTCTTCCATGTCCCACAATATGTTGATGAGACTAACCTCTCAACTGTTTATTTGATTTCCTTGTTTTTTTATTTATTTTGAGTTTTATGTTTGACTTTTCTTTAGTGATTCTGTTTTGTTAAATTTTACTGTATATCTCAATAGGGCTTCCTTACTTAACACCACTCCATGTGTTTTCATAGTTTTCATTGAGGACTTTGGAGGATATGGACATATTGAACATAGTCATAATTGCTATTTTAAAGTCCTTATCTTGTTCTTCAGCTAAATTGGTTCTCTTGGGGGCACATTACAATAGAATTGCTAGTTTCTCAATTATATTAGTTGTTCCTAATTGTGTTATTACACTCAAATTTAGGCAGCTGTAGTTAGGAAATTTGCAGTATTTTCTGTTGTAAATATATGGTCTCACAATTGTGGAATGGGTATTTGGTTCTTTGGTTTTAAGTCATTGGATCATTCTGGGTATTATGGTTCGGTCTCTGACTACTCTCAGATTCCTGTAGTTTTCTTTGGTGGTGATTGGAGTATAGCTTTACAAATGGCTGCAGAGGCAGAAGTAGGGGTACCCCAGCTCCAGCCACAGAAGGCAGAGAATCCAAAGGAAATAGAGATGAGATGGAAAGATGACCTAATGTGTGCAACAGCTGCTAGCCTCCTGAGACCTAGGACAAACAGAATGGATAAAGGAAAAGAAAATATCATTAGCCTATGTCTGTCCCAGTCAAGCAAAGGTGTGGAATCCCTGGTAGAGAGCAGTTCTGTGAGTCAGTGGTAGTCACAAAGGAGTAGAGGTGAATAAGTAGGGGTGTCTAAGGAGGAGAAGGAGCGAGAACTAGCAAACAAACAGTCCACACCATGGGGCCAAGTCTCAGGGGATGGAGGGATCCTCTGTTTTGTTTAAGAAAAAAAAATATATATATAACATTTAGTGAATTGTTTTCCTATTAGATACATTATCTTTTTAAAAATTTCTAAACTTTTCTTGCAAGTTTGTTGTAACTAAAAAAAAAACTACTGTTGGAAATTTATCTTGTTATTGGATTCTATGGAAGGTTCTTAATGATGATCAAGATGGGTAGAGTACTTTCTGTCAAGGGGCATTACATCCAGCTGGTGTCTTTGTGAATATTAAAACTTCATAGATAAAATGGAGAGTGAAAATGCAGGTGGTCATTGATTTTAATCAATAGAGCTGTCATTATTAATAATGAAAAGACACACCTTTAATTAATTCTATCAAACATGACTTTTCTAGACTGGTTTTGTAACAAAATGTACCTGCCTTAATATAGATTACTGCCTTAATATAGATTATTTGTTGATTGGGTGAGACATGGACTATTCCCATCTAGTCAGATGAAGCATAAACTAGCCTTCCTTGTCAGGTGAGGCACAGAATAACCATCCTAGTCAAGTATAGACAATCTAGCACTTCTTGTGCTAGCCCTACTGCTAAAGCAAAAGATACACAGGCTAGACCTTTTTGTCAGAGTAGGTACAGTCTAGCCTAGACTGGTCAAAGGACAGTATGGGCTAAACTTCCTGCTGAGAATGGTTCAGGCTACTCACCTTGCTTAAATTAGTTACATACTAGCCCCTTTGTTTAGAAGAGGTATAGGCTATCTTTATGGTTATCTTTGATGTAGGCTATCCTTCATAATCAACCTCTGTATGCATGTTCTATGTGAAGTTGCTAGTCCTTCTTGCTCTCACTGACCCCATTAATTTATGGAAGATTCTTGACAAGCAGTGAACACTTGGTGGGATTTTCTTCAGAAAGACTGTTTGCTAAGATGTACATTTTCTGAATCCTGCTGGAGTTTTTGTTAGATTAGCAATTGGGGGATTATAATGTTGTGAACTAAGCTTAGGATAAGCTTTGCTTCTAAGAGTTATACCAATAACTGTGGTGCTGTGCTGACTCTGCTTATTCACTAATAAGAAAATTACAACTATCTGCCAGAATGACAGGAAGAGGGCAGTGACAGCCCTTGACATTTCTATGAAAAGAAAACTCCATCTAACCCTTGGTCTTGCTGCATGGGAATCCTGAAGCTGCCTGCTGTCTGCTGTCTGCTGCCTGTGGGTGTTCTGAGCTCCTTGGACTTTTACAAACTGTGTCTAACCCTTGCTTTCACTACATGTGAATCTCTGGAGCTACCCACTGCCTGCAAATGTTCTGAACTCCTTGGACTTCTGTGCACATACCCTCTGGCTGTTTAAAGCTCACACTTAATTCACAAGTGGAAACCTGGGGGACATTCCTACTAGAATTGCATTTCTTAAGTGAACTTACTAGAGACAAATCTTGAAGAGTATTCTTCCCCAGAAGTTTGGTGCCACTGCACCTCCAGCTGTCTCTAAAGATGTTCATGGGATGTGAGCCACCTGAAGACAAGTTCAAATGTTTACTCAACCCCGTGAAACCAGGACATCACACACTACTTACAGCCATATTGACATTTGTGAAATTACAGAGTGTGGGGACAGTGGAGAGCAGCATTCCCCCAGTAGTATAAGGAGAAAAATAAGGAGAGCCTTGGAAACTGTCATTTTCTGATGCGATATGTAGACAAACTGAAGGAGATGGGTAGAATAGTAGAAGAATGGATGATAGATAGATATGCAGATGATAGATTATACATAAATACTATAGGTATACAGATGATTGTAAGCACATAGATTATAGAAAAAAGAGGTATAGATAATAGATAGGCAGATGATAAAGGTAGAGATAGATTTTAGATTCATAGATAACACTGACTGATAGGTTTGTATATAGATAAGTGATAGGGGATAGGTGTTAGAAAAATAGGTAGATAGGTGATAGATAATTACAGAAGACTGACATACACATAGATGATAGGTGGAAAGATGATGGGTAAATAGACTGGTAGATGATAAATAAATAATGGACATATATCAACATATATATATGTGTGTGTGTAAAATATGTATATAGAATATTTGTCTATATCATTATGTATGTACAATATCTACACATATAAGTAATATAGTTATAAGTGGAGATTTTAATACAGAAAAGTTGTACACATATAGATGGAAAAGGTACTAATTCGTTGCTTGGTAAGAGAAAGGTTGGAAAAGGGAGGTCTGCGAGGCACCAATATGGCAACACCAATAACAATGTAAGTTATATTTGCAATATAACAATATGAGATTAGCAACCTAAGACCTAGGTGAGTTGAGTGCCTGAGGCCACTAAGTGTGGTTAGTCCAGACCACTGGACTCCAGTATGTGTGTGTGTGTTTACCATGTTATGCTTGAAGACCTTCACAAATGTAAGAAGAAAACAATTATCTTTAGGAGAGTGCTCGCTGTTCTGTGCTTCAGCCTGAAGCCTGTGTGTACCATGAGTGACACAGGAACACTACTGCTTACTGGGCCAGCTGGAAAACAGTAGTCAATGGCTGAAGTCACATAGTTAGCATCCCAGAGCCCTCCTGTACCTTAAGAAGGGTTAACTGTGCCTGTAATGTCCAGGTATGGTGTTATGACACAAAGGAGAGATGCAGATACCCAGATTGTAATGCTAGCTGGAAAAGACTTTTCCACCTTACGACTTAAATGATGCTAGATATGACATCGTGCCTACCATCAAATTTCCCCTGGCACAAGAGAATACACATAGATGATAGGTGGAAAGATGATGGGTAAATAGACTGGTAGATGATAAATAAATAATAGACATATATCAACATATATATATGTGTGTGTGTGTGTGTGTAAAATATGTATATAGAATATTTGTCTATATCATTATGTATGTACAATATCTACACATATAAGTAATATAGTTATAAGTGGAGATTTTAATACAGAAAAGTTGTACACATATAGATGGAAAAGGTACTAATTCGTTGCTTGGTAAGAGAATCTTCACCCACTGGCACTAGCCGGTGGGTGAAGATTTTGGTCTTGGACTCAGGAAAGTTTTGTGAAAAAATAAAGGACTCACTTCACATTCTTGAAGTGATGAAAGAGGGCACTTCATTCATCCAAAGAGCAAAGATAAAACATGTCCCATGGAATATGCATTCCTTTTATTAGCACTGTCTAAGAAATGAATATCAGTGATTTTGAAATTCAGGGACATTCTGAATTTTTCAACATCAGTCTTGTAGTATTAGTTATGAAAGTTGATTGCAGAAATATGTTTATTGACTATTGTTCTGAAACTGGTTTACCAGATGAAAACAATCAACTTAGACACATGGTATCTCTTTTGCCTGTGTCTACCAGCATGAGGGTGAATGATAAAAAGGATTTGTTAACTGGGTATGCTCCACCTGCTTCTGCATTGTCCCTGGGCTCTCAGCAATCAGGCCTGCTTTGGTGAAATAGAAATGCATACCCTGATGCTTGATGAACTCAGAAGTTCTGGAGCATTTTAGGCCTTCAGTCTTGACATCTAACAAACTGTTTCCTGAAAGCTATGAGCAGATTGAAGGAAAATGAGCCAGAAACCTTCTCTGGGATGAGTGAATTTCAGTCTCTTTGTCTTTTGTTTTTCTTTGTCCTCTCTCTCTCTCTCTCTCTCTCTCTCTCTCTCTCTCTCTCTCTCTCTCTCTCCTTCCTTCTCTCTTTCTTTCTTACACTCTCTCTTCTTTCTTCTTTCTTCTTTCTGTCTTCTTTCTTTCTTTTTGAGGGGTGAGATGATTTTTTTTATTATACTGTTTGCATATGTATCAAAATTCTCTGACAAAATGTTACTTTTTATTCTTGAATTACTACTTTGAGTTCTAGATTTTCCCCCAGCCCCATAATATCAAAATAACATACAAATTGAAAACTATGTAAGAATATTCTGACCAGATGTCTGGTCAGAGCTATGGATGCCATCATGCAATGGAAGGTCAGTGTTATCTTGTTGTGGTGGACAGTCGTCAGATGTGCATGGTGTGTGAGGGGAGCTCGGTTTGTTACAGAAGGAGAGCCCTGTCATTCCTAACCACCACTGATATGCTCTCTGATCTTTTCCATTCAGTGTGATGATGATACTGTTTGTTTAATATTGTCATCATTTAGCTGCAAGCACATGTAGCCTTCTCTATGACAAAGTGTACTCGATATTGTAGGTTTCACTTCATGATGAGTTGCCTTGCTGAATGTAAGGACTTGACTACTTCATCTATTCTATTTCTCTATGCACAATATTCTGAGTGTCTGACAGAAACCCAGCCTTTATATAAGTCTAGAAGGCAGCAGGACCAGCTTCAGGGTCACATGCAGTCATTAAGTAAGCAGTGCTGCTACTTAGAACATGTGTGCACCAGGAAAACCCAACTTGTCATGAAAATACGTAACATAGGAGAGATGTAGCCTAGGAGGCAAGATCAGGCTTCTCATAACATGAGATCTGGTGGGTGAAGGGCAGAGGTGATAGGAAAACACAGAAGTGACTGTCCTGTGTATTGGTCTGCTTGTGTCCAGATGATGCAGGGAAGAGTTTCCTGAAGGAAGTACTTGATATGATTCAAAAGGAGGTCATTAAGGAAAAACTCCTCTGTAACACTGGTTTCATATTATCTTGTTGGTTATGTCTTTCTCAGCAGGCATACATGTGTACCCATGAGTAGTTTTGAATTGGATCACTACAATATTTATAAATTGGGTATAATATCTAATTTACACAACAAATATGTATATATACACATATATACATGCATGCATACATATACAATCAGACATCTCTTTTGACATCAGTGCACTGTAAAAGTTCCTTTTCATTACCCTCCCGCCTATTCTAGAAGTTTTACATGGCCCTGTATACCTTAAGTTCATAAGAATTTACTTTACTTGTAATATGAATCACATATTAAAAATTAAAAATACGGCATTTTACAAGTTCCATATGTGACCATATTATTCTATTCAACTCTGGTTAAAAAAAAAAAGGTACATGAGCCCCCACACTATGAATTATTTCCCATTGCATGCCTATTAGAACATAGCAGAAAACCACATATCATCCATAGGCTGCTCTTCTCAAATCTATAAGCAGCACTTTGAGCTAATAGGCCTATTAAACTATTTAGTCTCCATAGACAGAACAGATCATTTAAAGTGTGTCCTAGTATCTCTAATAGGTTCTGAGTTCTTAATCATCATGAAAAGGTTTTAACTGCAGAGGGATTCCCCCCATAATCTCTATAATGATTTTCTAAAACTGCAAGAAATCTGCCTTCTAGTCAGAAGTGTCCAAACAGAGCAAAACTGAAACCCATTAGGGTTTCCAAATGCAATTTAGAAAATGATATCAATACGTCGATTCTACATTTTTCAAGTTGCATAGGCAAAACATGAGTCACCAACCTGGGTCCATAGAACTCAGTTGAACATGTTCAGCCCCTTCCATCATGTAAAAGAATGTCCAAGCTGAGGGATGGCTGAGTGAAAAAATAAGTAATAAGTGCCTTATAAATAGAATCCCAGAATTTATGGCAAAACTATTTGGAGAAAGTGGAACAAATTGGCTTGCTCTATTTTGCCTCAAAGCAGGCCATCTCAAATTGAGAAGTCCCACGAGTCCTACGTTTATTTTTACTTTTAACAGAAGCAGAACCTTGTTGAGGGCACTGAATGAACATGAAGTTTTCCATTGCTTTAAGTGGCTTCATTTGACATTCTTGAATGAAGCAAGAAGTGATTCTCTCGGTTCCATCGAAGAGACACTTGGGCCTATGAGCTCCTTTTCTCAGTGATATGATGAAATATCTGAGAAGAGTCAACTCTAGAGAGGAGGGGCTTTATTTAGGCTCACCATTTGACACTATGCTCCATTATGATGTAGAAGGCATGACTGCAGGAAGATGAGGTAGCTAATCATATTGCTCTCAAAGTCAGGAAGCAGAAAGGGATGGATGTAGGTGCTCAGTCACTTTTCATTCAGTCTGGGAGCCCAGCCCCCACAATGTGCTCCAGCCCAAGCTGCTGCTCTGGTCCAGCGGTCAGGGTCTAGCAAGAGAGAGAGTGGGGATGGAGGGGCAAGAGACGCGAAGAATAGAGACAAGACAGAGGGTCTGATCAAGTCTCTCTTTATTGAAAGGAAATCCTGAGTATTTGTATGCTTTACCACGTGCCTTGCCCTTGTGGACAAGCAGGAGAACACAGATGAAGGCACTTTGCCATGTGCCTTGCAGTGTGGATACCATGTGCGCCGGGGCACTAAGCAGCAAAACAAGATATGTGAGAAAAACAAGATGTTTATCAGAGTGTGCTCAGCTGTTGCGGGCTGTTGAAAACAAGTCTCTTGTCAGGGTATATGGCCTGAGATGGCTGCAAAGATGATAGCCGCTTTCTGCTAGGAGGCGGCTCCCAACAAGGATGGTGCTGCTCAAAGATGGACTATGTCTTCCTACTCTCTGTTTCTGCTCTGTGGATGTGAGGAGATTAACTGCTTCAAATTCTTTCCTTCCTTTCCTTGTAGTAATGGAATATAACCTGGAATTGTGAACTGAAAACAAACATAAACAAACACCTTTTTTTTTCCTGAGTTTCTTATCACATTAAGTTCCTGGTAAGTTACTTTATCACATTACCAGAAACGAAACTGAGATACAAGTCCTCTTTTGTTTTGTCACATGCTGATCTAACATTGAAAACCTCACATGAAGACACCCATGACATGGCTGTCAGACCACCATTAGGGAGACTGAGGCAGGAGAATGACAAGTTTCATTTCAGCCTAGTCTACATAATGAGACCCTGTTTTCTAGGAAGAAAATATGCACACATATAACATATAGAATTAGACATAGATCATCAAGTGGTTCCCTTTCCAGTTAAACCAATAAATATGCATACATGGGCAATTGTATTCAGTTCCACCCCACCTGTACACACACACACACACACACACATAGACACAGGCATACACATACTTAAGAAATAAGTTTTTAAAAATAGATTAATTACTTCTTCCTGGTTAGTAATCTTTAAGATATTTTTATTTATTTGTTTTTTATTTATGTATATGTTTGTGTTTGTGAGTCTGCATGACCTGATAGAAACTGTGTGAGTCCAAGAACCAAAAGAGGGTATTGGATTTCCTGACACCCAAGTTATAAGTGGAGATGCACTCCCAGACTGGTTCTGAGAACTGAACTTTGGTCCTTTGAATCAACAATGTGCAGCTTAATCACTGAGCTAATCCTCCAGCCCTCTCAAAGTAATTTTACACATTGTCCCAGTTATTCTAAGACAGAAATCAGCAGTATGTTGCCTGTGAGCTCACTATGATCCATGGACTCAGAATAGGTTTCATAATGTAAAATAAATTATATGAAATATATATGCCAGAATCTGTTGACACTATACTCAGTTGTTGAGTAACTGTGAAGCACCTTATGGCTGGTTTTCAATGATAACAAACTTACTAATTGCAAGGAGGCTAATACCTTATACCCTTGTCAGAAATGTTTGCTGATCGATACAAACCTGCCCCTTCTTATGGGTTAGGTCTTCCCCAAACCAACATGATCAAGAAGGCATTGGTTTAAGAGTGCTGTAAATGTTGTCAAGCTCCTGAGATGCAACACCAACTTTTTGTGAGGATTAGAATCATTAAAATAACAGGTTTTAAAGCAGAAAAAAGTAGACATCTATTTCGATTATATTAAGCCCAATGGGTAAATGAAAGTAAAGTAAACTGGTTTTGACCTTTTAATGATCACTTCACATTTCCTTTTGGCATCCTCAGTATTACCTGGAGGTGTGTGATTGATAGAGCAAAGGAAGAGGAAATAAAGCCTGTTTGGTAATCATTCCTGTTAAGCTGCCTGAATTGTACTTGAGAAATCCACATAGTGGTGGGAGATTATTTGAATGAGTGATATAAACACTTATGATTTGACAAATCATGGTAGTACTTTCAATTCTAAATCAATCCTGTACATTTCTAAAGTTTGCCATTGAAACTGAGCACCTGGCCTAGTGGCCTCAACCTCAGCAGTCCCCAACACTGTTGTTCTCCCTGGTAGTAGATAAATGAGGAGACATTTCATATATACAAACGCTGCTTTCCTGTGCTTAGAGACAAAGTACTCAGTTTAACCACAGAGGTAGAATACTATAGGGGACTCTTGGAGCAATGTAGCTAAACTCCACAGACAAGTGTTCACCAATAAACATCATTTCAAATAAAGATTTGGCATCCAGGACACAAAACAATTGCACTGTGCATAGCCACAGTTTATCTCAGCACCAGGAAAATTACATTAGATGCTAGTCCACCTGATTTCCACTTGGACTGACTTTATATCCATAGAATCAGTCAACCACAGATCAAAAATATTTTTAATTGTATCTTCATTGAATATGTAAAAGCATTTTCTTCTTGTTATGCCCTAAATAATACAGAAAGACACCTGTCACATTATCTTTATGTTACGAGCCATCCAGAAATGCAGAGATTATACACTGGTGTTATCTATATTAGGGCCTTGAGCCTGTGAATTTTTAGCCTTGTTGGAGAGGTATCCATTGTGTTTAATGAGTAAACACTATACTTTATAGATGGTAAAACTTGCTTACTTATCATGATCTAATTCTGGAACTTTCTAAGGCTTTGCCAGCATATAGTGGTAGTTCTGAATGTTCAGAGTAGTGGTATGCTAAGAACCAGCCTCAGGTTGGAAAGGGGTTCTGAGGTGAGGTCCTTGAGGGCAGTGAAACAAACTAATAGAAGTCAAATTATGGGTTATAAGCTGATGGCTTATGTTCTGCTTGAGATATCTATCCAGATTGTTCTCTCTGTGTGTTCTGCTTGAGACAACTTTCTCTTGAAATCCAAAAAATTCCCTGGATAGCTCATCTCTTACACATCAAAAGCCCAGTCTTTTATTTACATATAAATTCAGTTATTACCTCAGGTTCCTTTTTGATTATCTCATGAATCAGCATCGTGTAACTCCAGCCCATTGATTCATAGAAGGAGACAGTAAGCACATTCTTTTTTAATATTGTAAAAGAATTCAGAGGTCTGCCTGCCTTTGTTAAACACAGACAATGACCTAGCTGATTGGGACCCTGTCATGAAATTACCATTCCTAGAATGCCTGGGCCTGGGCCTAAACTTCCTCTGTCCCAGGTTGACTAGGAATATGTCTGCCCTTATAAGCACAAATAAAAAACTTAGCTGGGTAGAATCTTTCCCTGCAATCACCATTCCCTAAATCTCTTAACCTCCTGCCTTAGTATCTTTCTGTCAAGCTGGCTTTATAGTGCAGCTTCCTCTGTTCTTTTAGATCTGTGAAGTTCTTTATACAATTCATATTGTATCCTTGTATTTTGCAGAGTTGATAAATTGTATATTTTTGAACACATGTTTCCATAGTTTTTTTTCCCCACAGCCTTAAGGACTGTCAGGAAGGTCTCAGCATTTACAATTTTGCTAAGAATTTAGACATTCCTTCACCTTCCAGACTTGTGCTGTCTGTGATTATCATGAAGTCATTATCTTTGGCAGAGAGGACATTCCTTGAAGGAAAAACATGAAAATATGTACACTGTTATACAAACAAGCCTTATGTCCACAGCCACCACCAATGCTTGTGGAGGACTATGCCCTGCTGACTCTGATCCAGGGGCAGAAACCAGGTCATGCCATCTCTTGTATGGTTCAATCAGACTCAGTAGTGGTAGAACTGAATTTCTAGTGTACAGTGATGCTGTGTCCCATGTCTTACTGAGTATATCTCCAGTCTTTTTGATTCTTAGGGTCTTTATGACATGAGCATTGTTTAGCCCTTGCAATTCAAATCACATTACAACAGTAGCAATAGAAGATGCCACTATCTAGATGACTGAGCTGACCATTGGAGAGCAGAGAGGCATTGTAAACAGTTCTGAGAAATTGATTACATCTACTTTTTAAAAAATAAACGTTACTTTGGTAAATTCTCACCTTATTATATTATTCTGATATCTTTGACAATCTCAATCTCATAGAAATCTTTCTTAATATGGTGGGAAAAGGTTCCTAGGGTGAGTCTTACAGGTGGACTGTGGGAAAATAGTCTACTTTCAGACATGATAAGCACCAAGATACCTCAGTTGTATACTTTTAGTCCCCCTTTCCTATTTATGATTCATTATGATCAAGGTCCTGAGAGAAGGAATTGAGAGATCAAATCACATCTCCTGCATCCATCATTGATAAAGACAAGAAATGTGAAATCCTTTCAAATACTTTCATGCCTTCGTTTCAGAATAGAGTTGTCCTGTTTTGCCCAAATCAATTTAAGATGTGAAGGCAAGTAACAACCGACCTCTACTTGAAGCATCTCAGGAGACTGTCAGTGATCCGATTTAAAAACAGGTGTGATAGTGCCATGAGACATTTGATCTGTTGGTTTCAAAGGATATCTCCCTCCTCTTTCTCTTCTCCAGGCTCACAGGCATGAACCTCCCATCCCCTGTGATCAGCAGCAAAAACTGGCTCCGTCTCCACTTTACATCTGACAGCAATCACCGGCGTAAGGGGTTCAATGCTCAGTTCCAAGGTAAGAAGGCACTAACTGAATAAATGAAAAATAAATAAGTAACTGCCAGGAACATCCTGGTCCTTCTTCATTCTGAGATTTTGTGATATTACCAAAGAAAGAAAAGGAAACTTATTTTTAAAAATTCTCCCATTTATGTAGAAGCAATCAACTTTGGAAGGTGTGTAGGAATGATGGGCCAACACTGGTTAACGATCCGTGGGCCTCTGACAGTCTATGACAGTAACTGGTTTAACTGAGGCATAATCAAGCATTAGTTTATAAATTTATATTAGCATTCATTGTACTTACCTTCCATATAGCAAATAAACTTTCACTGTAGTTTGTGTTATTACAGGCTTAGAGTAGGTGAGTACACAGGTTGTATTTAAAAATTCAAATGAATCTTGACACAATATTTAGTTTTAAAACATCCTTATACTTGAAAAGCATAGCTATTAGATTTAGTAATTTACACATCATGAGCCTCAAAATAAAGATAATATTATTTAGCCAAACATAACTGTCTTTAGCAGTGTAATTCAGAAATATTCTCTTTGCATCTGATTTCTTCTATCATTTATGCCTGGATCCTGCATATATCTAATTATCAGTAATGTTTATTAATACTGCAGAAAGGGATTCCATTGATAAGTGGGCAACAGAAAATCATTCTACTTACAAAAATTAACATATTCTAAGTTCTGGATGGGGAAGAAGCTCACAGGATCCCATCACTTCCCTGATGAACTTTTGGGTCCCAATAGACACAAGGAGAGGTAAAGTCACTATGTCTTTGTCCATGTGCCCACTGGTGAGTTCCCCTGGATAATTTCTATCCCATAATATCACACAGCCTTGTTTCAACTTTAATTTACAAACAAAAACAAAAGCTGGGCAGGATGACAGGAATTGGAAAGGAAGTTAATTAAAGTGAATTTTATGAGTTATAGATATGCCGAATAATAAATTCAATAATTAAAAATAAAACATTACAAATGGACTCCCTGCACTCTCCCCATATGTGAGCTCCCAACCACATTCCCTCAGTTCGCAAAGCACAGTGTGGTGATTTGAATATGCTTGTCCCAACAGTGGCACTGTTGGGAGGTGTAGCCTTGTTGGAGGAAGTATATGTATCATTGTGGGAGTTGGCCTTGAGACCCTCCTCCTATCTGCTTGCAAGACAATCTTCTCCTGTTTGCCTTGAGAACAAGCTATAGAGTTCTTAGCTCCTCCAGTACCATGCCTGCCTGAACACTGTGATGATCATAGTGGACTGAACCTCTAGTCCTATGAGCCAGCCCCAGTTAAATGTTGTCTTTTATAAGTTACCTTAGTCATAGTGTCTATTCACAGCAATGGAAACCCTAACTCAGACACACAGAAAGTCATACTTATAGTACTGTGTTTTTGTTCCTTGCTTAAGTAGAATAAAGAAAGATATTTCTATGGGATGAAATCTGGGTGGTGTAAAGTTGAGCATAGGGCTAGGGTTTATTGCTGACTGACCAGGCCTTGGAAAAGGTGCAGACATAGATGTCATCTGACCTGGAATCTAGTGGTTTTCCTTCACTCTTGTAAATTTGGGTCCTCATTGGGGTCATGGACCATTGGCCTGCTTTCCCATGTAGTGTTAGAAGTCCTTATCTTTACCCTCAGACTGCAGTCCATCATCCTGGACTTCTACAGTAGGAGTATCCTATGGTTCCACATATCCTGGGTCACAGGCAAAGCCAAGGGCTTTATTGTAACCATAGCTACTTCTGATGGACTGTCTTTAAGGCTACCTAGCTTCTAGCAGTTGCTGTAACATAGTACATGGAAAGGAACTGCTGGTAGAGGGAAACACTGTCCCATAGACACAGATTTGACAGAGTGAAGAAGAGAACACTAGGTCTGGTGGGGAGTATCTCTAAAGCTTCTGTGTGTTCACTGACATCAGTGGAGGGACCTGACTCTGAGTTAAAGTGGCTACATTTGGTCCTTAAAACTCTTCCAGGCTATTCATGTAGTGTGGTGGCTTTGTAGCCTGTGAAGTGCTGAAAAAGAACCTTTTCTTAAAGCTTTGGTTATTTTCTCACCAGTGGAAAATGTTTGCAGTATCACCCCTCAAACCTCATAATTTGTCTGATAGGAATAAGTGTAGAAAATATAATATGTGACTTGAAAGTGACCCAGGCTGAAAGACACAAGTAATACACTGACTATGGGAAAAATCAAATACATACAATTTTAAAATTGTAAAATTTTAATCTACATTTCTGAAATTTGCAAATATATAAAGTGTAAAGTAAAAAGTAATAGAAATAATTATTGCATGTAATTGTAGTCTGATTAAATATAATTTGTACCAGGGTCTAAAAGAGTCTCCAAGTGATGCCAATGTATCAAATCACATAGCCCTGGCTGAACGGCTGTATAAGGAAACCCTGTCCATTAATTCAGGTCCAACGCATTGGAGATAGATGAAGCTACCTCCGTGTTCATGAGCTTCTGTGACTTGGGTGTTATTCTCTGACCACCTCTCAGCAGGTCCCCCCACACACACACGCAAAGGTTGGGTCCAGACTCCATACTTCCCATCCAAAAAGGACATTGTCCTAACAGAGCCATCAATAAAGACATCAGGAAATTCTAAACTGAGTTGTGCCTAATGTAGGACATTTAATTTCCTAGCTCTAGAGGGCAGGCCCATCATCAGCAAAGGAAAACTTCAGGAAGAGACAGAATGCTGGTTCTAGGATAAACTCATGAATGCCAGAGATCAGGATACATGATAGTAACTTAGGATGTCATCTTCCCTGAGTCCTCCCCAGCCACCCAATACAACGTTCTGGCTGAAGTTAGTCTCAGATCACTAGTGAGAAGCTAATTAAATTGTCACATAGGGAAAGACATTCTATATCAGCCCCTTTCCCTCTGCCTGGTTTGAATACCACAGAGCTTCTATACCTATTTTTTTTTAATTTTAACATAGTAAGGGGGATTATCCACACATTTGGTCAATAATTGTAGCAGTCAAAATGCATGCAGAATTTACCAGATTCATGTACCCTACTTTATAAATAGTCCTTTGTAAAAGGTTTAGGGTGTATGGTTGTTTTCTCTAGTTTTTGATAGAAAAAGAGAACTTCAAAAAATGCCTTTGGCAGTTAGAGAAATATGTATACCTGAGTATGATAGAAAATTCTTATAGGCCAGGAAACCAAAAAGGAATAAATGAGGTTGGGAACAAATGAGACATTTCAGGGGAGGTGTGCGGAAGACAATAGAAACAAAGTAAATAGTGAGAAAAATCAGAGCCAAGGAGACATTCATGAAAATAAAACATGTTTGAAAACCGACATGGAGACCTATGACTTCCTGAGCCCATTTAATACATAAAATAAGTTAAAAACACATTTGTAGCTTTGCCACATTGCTGAGCTTTGTGGTGGTCACACTTGTCACTTGTAATCACCCCTACATGGTGATTCTTGAGAATTAAGAAACATGGGACCTCCTGGAAGCCCTCTGTGGCTTCTATCTGCCCTTCACATTCCAATGACCTTCCTCAATGAATGCTTGCTGTGTTCTCTCAAAGGAGATGGTTTCACCGAGGTAAAACTAAAGAAAACATTCTTCTAGTTTTGCAACCTGTCTTAGCTAAGTAAGCAGCCAATGTCATAGGATATCCCCTCTTGTCTTCTCTTGTGCTTTCTAACTATCTATCACCTCCTAATTCCTTCTCCATGATGTCATCTTGCTTCTCCTTAGCCCTTCCCTCCTCATTCCTGCCATCTTGTCATGCCAACAGCAGAGACAGGGATGATTGGCAAGGCAGATAGCTCCATGGCTGCTCCTATAGGTGTACACTCAATTCTAAGATAGTGCTGTGTACAGAAACTTCTGCACAGTAGGCAAAACCCCTCTGATAGATCTGCAGTATCTGCTGCATATATTGGCCTCATAGCATATGACAGATTTATGTAGGACACATTATTTCTCTCAAGCAGCTGAAAATGAAGGCCATTCTTTATACGTTGCCTCCACCATTAATTATAATTAAACAAGAACCTTGTTAGCCCCATCCATCATCTGGGCGTTTTTGATGTCTACAAGATGAATTTTTAAAAAACATATTAATCTTGAACCTTGAAAGCCTATGTCCTGAGTAGGCTTCTCTGAGTTGGGTTCCAGTTCTCAATATATTCACCTGGCTATCAATAAAATCTTGGTTTTCACAAGATGCAACCCCCATTGATTTCTGTAATGAATAAATCATTGTGAAAGAAAGTGTTTATAATAAAGTTCTAATTTAAGTAGGGAACACCCTGTCTCATAAATCAAGCAAAAGTCAGACGGCAGCTTTAAAGCTTGTGTTGACACAAATAATTAGCTTGCTTTTTAGGTTATGGCTCTATATAAGCATCGATTTTCCTTTTATTTAAAACGCAGACCTTTATACAAAATGAGGACTTCTGTGTTATTAAAAATGCATTTGGGAAATTGAAACTTCATGTGCCCAGATTTATAAAACCTATATGTTTCCCATTCTTCCACAGGCACAATCCTTGCAAGTGAATTGTAGACAAGAGCTCTAAAGGCAGGAACCTGCTAGGTCCTAGTGTCAACACATGTACATACCTCTCTCCAGTGAACACTCGATCTGCAGAAGTATAAGGAGCAATAGACAGGGTGAAGAAGACGCTTGCCTGACTTCTCTTAAATCACGAATGCAAAAGGTTCAGATCCATAAAGTGCCCCTAGGCCATTGACTTCAAGAAAGAAGCAGGCTGCTAGGGCTGCTCTGGGGTTAAATGAGTGGTAGTGGGAATCACCTCCTTACTACCACTGGGGGTGTTTCCAGGTAAATGGGATGCCAGGGAAAGTATTTTTCAATACAAATAACTAAAAGTAATCTTATTCCAAGTTAAGAGGTAAACTTCTAAAAGTTCACCTAACTTTTATAACAGAAATATGTTGATAAACAAATTTACTGAAATTGAACACAAATAACTACCTCCTACCCCCCAGAATATACTTTCATTTCTCTTGGAGCAGAAGACATAGGCAACTGCCAACTCCACAAACATTTGTTCCAACTCTTGGCTGTTTTAGCAACACACATATTATTAGCCAATACCCCTCTTACTTTGTCCCTCCTTCATATTGTATTCAACAGACTAAAGTATATATACTTCTCAGACATGAAAGACTAGGAAGTATCCAGTTCAGACTCTTGTGAGAGCGTCTTCTCTTATAGGAGGGTTGGTCTTGTTTGATCTTCCCTAACACATGCAAGTTCACCTCCTGATGCAGATGTAAGCTTGCTTTGCCTAGCTGCACAGCAGACAGCACCCTTTATCCTCTTAATTCTCTGGGTCAGGTCAGGGTCCTGTAGCACTGGTCTATATATGCAAGAAACACCTACTTCAAGGCTAGGCTTCCTGGCTTTGCTGGAGTGATAGGTCACTGTGGGAGGGGCCTAGAGTGCCGTAAAGTCAGAATGAAGTTCACTGTCTCACACAGGCATGAGCATGAAGTCTAGAGGGTAACACAGTGCAGAATACATGGCACAGCCAAATATTAAAAGGAAATAGGTAAGTGAATTTATTTACACAGGCAGCTTGGTTCTCTTGCAACAATCAGTATTATTCAAATGTACATTTTACCTATCATTGAGAAGTTCACAGAATTTTCCAGAAAGTGACCACCCTCCAGATCTCCCTTTCTGCTGATCTTAATGCTTCTATCCAATTAAGCCACTGTTTCCCTGCACAAGAGATGCTGTGTTTACTCTTGACCATTAGGTAACATCACAAGTCCTTTGTGAACCCAAGAAATGAAGCCCAGCAAATTGAGAAGTGAAGATGCCTGTCTGCTGAGCCCTACTTCAGTCCCCACATCCTAGGATAGAGCTTAGTTTGTGTGTGCATGTTATCAAAGGTCTAGCATACGTGGTAATATCTATTGGCAAACACCTCCAAGTGCCTCACCACAGTGGCTCTGGTGTTTCCAACAGAGAGCCTTTGTCATATCTTCATTGAACCCCTTAGAGTGAAAACTCCACAAGAGAGGCCAGCTTTTGACCTGGACAGCCATTGTGTAGCATGTAGACATGCTACTGTCTCTGGATGCTTGTGGAGTCCCTGTTTGAGCATCAAACTCCACATTTTAGCTCAATGAAAGATTTTTTGGTGTTTTCCTTTGCTTCCTACATGTTAAAAAGACCATTTCCTATTTAAGTATTCTCATATAAGCTTCTACATATATCCTAGGCACAAGGACTCAATCAGTCCTGACCAGTCAGGTCTCAGCAGAGAAATCATGAGTGGGAGGCCAGGAGGATGGTTTTGTAAAGCAGGCCAGAGTGTGTGCCCAGGTTTCTTAACCCAGATCCTCAAGTTGGTGGTGCTATTGTGAGCATCTTCTAAGAGAGGGGGAAAGACAAAGCAGGTTGACCCTGTATTTCAGTCAACAAATCCTGTTTCCCAGTCCTCTGGATTCATAGTCCTCAACACAGGCCTCCATTCCTGCTCAACATCAATGTGTCTTCCCAGTGTTGGGGGGTCACTGGTGTGTACTACTACATAGGGCTCTAAGATGTGGATTTCCTGCCCACCTTCCTCATGATGTCATTCTAGAGTCAACTTCTCCTTCCCTGCTGCCAATAGCAACCTCATGTGCTCACTGTTTTATACTGTTTTAGGATCCACTGCATCTACTTAGTGCTCAGTCTGCCTGTATGAGCACAGGCATGGGGCCATCTAGTGGAACATGGGTGGCCTCTCCTGGGCCAGATTCAGAAAGATCAAAGACTCTTCCCCTCCCCTAATCCATTGGCTGTTAGAGGTGGGGGTTTATGAGTCTGTCCCTCATCAATGCTGGGATTCTGGGTGACTTTATCTTGTGCAAGCCTTGTGTATGCAGTCCCAACCTCCATGAGTACCTGTGTGCAGGGTGCTGTCATGTCCTGTAAATTCTCTTTTGCTACAGACATCTGCTTCCCCTTCTAATAATTGACAAAAAAATGTCCAGACCCTGGAAGTGAAGTAAAAACTATACTGTGGAAAACAAAACAAAACAAAACAAAACAAAACACAACAAAACAAAACAAAACAAACAAAAAACCAATGCTTTCAAAAGGCAAGTGCAGTTGAGAACTAAATCAACATGACACTTAAACATTTAACTTCAATAGAATGAGTTCCTGATTGACACTTCTCACTCCTCTAATGGAAGCAGTGGCTGAGAGATTGTGCAACAGGTTGGCCATGCATGAGAACCTTTGTTTGGATCCCCAGAACCCACATCAGGTCAGATAAGCCAGTACATACCTGCAATCCCAGTGCTCCATGGTGAGATGGGAGACAGAGATACAGTCTCATGGGTTGCTGGGTGTATGCAGTGGCAAAAAACACAAGACCCGACTTTAAGCATAGTGCGAGGTGAAGCCTGAAGATTGAGATTTTCTTGGGACATGTACCCCTCATGCACACTGACACTCACACAGACAGACATCCACAGAGGAGCACGATGCAAATGGTTGTATTTGTCACATACTCCTTTGCATTTCACAGTTTTGTATTTGATACCTGTGAGGGCCAAAGTAACTTAATTACAGCCATCTTAGCATAGAACAGAAGTCTGGCATCTGTTTTTCTGTAGCTTTAGACACAGTGAGGCAGTTCATAAAGACGAATGTAACCATTACCTATCTACCTTGAAGATTGCTCAGCTTCCTTGCTGAAGGACTCTTAATGGGGAAGGGGCTGAGGAGGTGGCTCACTGGCTAAAGCCCTCAGTGCTGCAAGCCTGTAGACTAGAGTTCAGATTCCAGGGCACACAGAAAACCCAGGCAAGTGTGACATTTGCCTGTAGTGCTAGCACTTCGGAGGCAAAGACATCAGGAGATCTCTGGGGCTGGTTGACTATCCAGACTAGCTCAATTAGCAAGCTCAGGTTCAGCAAGACACCCTGCCTCAGTAAGCACAAGTAGAAAGCCATCCAAGAAAATATCCACTGTCAATTTGGAGCTTCCACACGTGAAAGCACAGGTTCACATGCACTCATATACCCACATATGTACACCCCCCCCATACACACAAAATTACAATAAAAGGTCTATATTAGTTGTTAATAATAAACTTAAATTTTAAGTTATTTTTAGTTAACTTACAAGATTATTGGTGTCATTGTGACAGTTTTCACATGTGTTATTTTTATCACTCACCATGATTATCTCCTCGGAGAGTTCTTATCTGCTCTCTCTCTCTCTCTCTCTCTCTCTCTCTCTCTCTCTCTCTCTCTTTCACACACACACACACACACACACACACACACACACACACACACAGATGTGTTTCATATGGTTTCTCTCTTTCCCCCATCAGCCTTTTTCCATTTCTTCTTCCTTCCAACCTTGTCTTCTCCTCATATCTCATACACATACCCATGGTTGGTCCCATCTATGACAAAGCATGTGATACTTGTCTGTATCTGGCTTATTTCACTTAACGTGATTACCTCTGACCCCACCCATTATCTAGTAAATAGCAGTTTGGTGGTTCTTTGTGTTGAATAAACGCCACTATTTCTATATATAGCATGTTATATATTGATGCATGTGTTGATGGGGTTCCAGGCTGTTTCCATTCATTGGATACCATGAATAGTGGGGCAGTAAGCATGGCAGTCACATGTCTTCAAAGCACACCCATGTAAAGTCCTTGACATATCTACCCAGGAGTGTTATAGTTAGATCTATCCATAGATCTCAGCTGGTTGTTCTAGGCAGGAAGCCTGTAGTTTCATATGTTTGTACAGGTTTTTTTTTTTTTATCAACAGCATTTAAAGAACAAAGTGAAGTTTTTTTGTGCTATTGGCTAGTTAGAGCTTCCAGAGCAGGTGTTGAAAATTACAGAAAAGGGAGGGGTCTTCCTGGATGCTCAGCTCTTCCTCTGCTTTTTAGCAGGATGACTACTGGAGGCTTTGTTCTCTAGAACCTGTGTCAGGTTCTGCAGATGGTGAACATGAACTTTATTCACATCAAATTTAAAGTCATGTTCAGAAATATTAGCTTAAAAAACAGCCCTGGGAAGCACATGTAATAAGTCCTATCTTTAACAAGAACATTTCTACACAACAATCGCACACCCTGTTGAGCTTGCTCTGATGGCTGAACCCTAACATTTTATTATGATGAATCAAAGATGTTAATATTTCTTTGAATTTTGATATCTCTAAAAGGAGATTATTTACTTGACAGAGACTCCTCTGGCCTTGTGATACATAAAATAATTCTACATCTTACAATCAGCAGTGCTAGGGTGACTGGAGACATTTCTCTTTCCTCCCAAAATGTCTTCTGTTTGTTTTTCATCAGTTCTTCAGCCAGCGCCCCCAGCAGTGCCACAGTTCACTGACACAGTGCATGAAGGTTAGCAAAAGCGTTTAGGGAAAAGTAGAATGAAGCAAGAAGAAAACGTCAGGATTTGTGGGAGAGATGGCTAGTTGGTTAAGAGCACTTGATGCTCTTCCACAGGCCAGGCCTGTGTGCTGGCTCACGATGGTGTGTTTCTTCAGTCTCAGATCTGAAGTCCTCTTCTGGACTCTAAGGACACTCACTGCATTGGTTCACATATATACATACAAGCAAAACACTCACACACATAAAATAAAAATAAAGAAAATATAGTTGGGAATGGTGGTACACTCCTTTAATCCAAGCATTCAAGAGGCAAAGGCTGGCAGATATCTTTGAGTTTAAGGACAGCCTGGTCTACAGAGTGAGTTCTAAGACAGCTAAGACTACATTGAAAGACCTTGTCAGAAAAGAAAGGAAAGGAGG
>NW_021604615.1:10940520-10941988 GCF_004785775.1 Grammomys surdaster | reverse complement strand
CCCCCATCAGCCTTTTTCCATTTCTTCTTCCTTCCAACCTTGTCTTCTCCTCATATCTCATACACATACCCATGGTTGGTCCCATCTATGACAAAGCATGTGATACTTGTCTGTATCTGGCTTATTTCACTTAACGTGATTACCTCTGACCCCACCCATTATCTAGTAAATAGCAGTTTGGTGGTTCTTTGTGTTGAATAAACGCCACTATTTCTATATATAGCATGTTATATATTGATGCATGTGTTGATGGGGTTCCAGGCTGTTTCCATTCATTGGATACCATGAATAGTGGGGCAGTAAGCATGGCACTCA
Source organism: Grammomys surdaster (assembly GCF_004785775.1). NCBI lineage: Eukaryota > Metazoa > Chordata > Mammalia > Rodentia > Muridae > Grammomys > Grammomys surdaster. The sequence goes on along the minus strand of NW_021604615.1, from coordinate 10,941,673 downwards.
CATGTCTTCAAAGCACACCCATGTAGAGTCCTTGACATATCTACCCAGGAGTGTTATAGTTAGATCTATCCATAGATCTCAGCTGGTTGTTCTAGGCAGGAAGCCTGTAGTTTCATATGTTTGTACAGGTTTTTTTTTTTTTATCAACAGCATTTAAAGAACAAAGTGAAGTTTTTTTGTGCTATTGGCTAGTTAGAGCTTCCAGAGCAGGTGTTGAAAATTACAGAAAAGGGAGGGGTCTTCCTGGATGCTCAGCTCTTCCTCTGCTTTTTAGCAGGATGACTACTGGAGGCTTTGTTCTCTAGAACCTGTGTCAGGTTCTGCAGATGGTGAACATGAACTTTATTCACATCAAATTTAAAGTCATGTTCAGAAATATTAGCTTAAAAAACAGCCCTGGGAAGCACATGTAATAAGTCCTATCTTTAACAAGAACATTTCTACACAACAATCGCACACCCTGTTAAGCTTGCTCTGATGGCTGAACCCTAACATTTTATTATGATGAATCAAAGATGTTAATATTTCTTTGAATTTTGATATCTCTAAAAGGAGATTATTTACTTGACAGAGACTCCTCTGGCCTTGTGATACATAAAATAATTCTACATCTTACAATCAGCAGTGCTAGGGTGACTGGAGACATTTCTCTTTCCTCCCAAAATGTCTTCTGTTTGTTTTTCATCAGTTCTTCAGCCAGCGCCCCCAGCAGTGCCACAGTTCACTGACACAGTGCATGAAGGTTAGCAAAAGCGTTTAGGGAAAAGTAGAATGAAACAAGAAGAAAACGTCAGGATTTGTGGGAGAGATGGCTAGTTGGTTAAGAGCACTTGATGCTCTTCCACAGGCCAGGCCTGTGTGCTGGCTCACGATGGTGTGTTTCTTCAGTCTCGGATCTGAAGTCCTCTTCTGGACTCTAAGGACACTCACTGCATTGGTTCACATATATACATACAAGCAAAACACTCACACACATAAAATAAAAATAAAGAAAATATAGTTGGGAATGGTGGTGCACTCCTTTAATCCAAGCATTCAAGAGGCAAAGGCTGGCAGATATCTTTGAGTTTAAGGACAGCCTGGTCTACAGAGTGAGTTCTAAGACAGCTAAGACTACATTGAAAGACCTTGTCAGAAAAGAAAGGAAAGGAGG
>NW_021604615.1:10910137-10940420 GCF_004785775.1 Grammomys surdaster | reverse complement strand
AGAGAGAGAGAGAGAGAGAGAGAGAGAGAGAGAGAGAGAGTGAGTTAGAGTTTTAAAGATATGTGTGGTATGTGGATGCACATAATTCCAGCAATTGAGAGGCAAAGGCAGGAGGATTATTACCAGGAGTTGAAGGCTATCCCAGGTATATCATAAGTTAGAGACCAGCCTGAGCTATAAAATAAAACAGTATCAGAAAAGGGTTGCAGTAAACATTTAAATGTGTATAAATATGGATCTGGAGATATGACTCAGGGATTTAGAGCACATGCTGCTATTGCAGAGGAACAGAGATGTTCCCAGCACCCCAGCTGATGGTTTACAATCACCTGGAACTCCAGGTCCAGGACCATTTGGCACCTTTGGCCTTGCCAGGTATCTTCATTTATGTGTTCACACCCTCTCTCAGACACACATATATATACAAGTAATTCTAAAACTATGCTATATTACGTATGATATGAGCTAAAATTAGTATTACGTATTATGGCGAGAAAGGAAAATAAGAATTTAAAAACTATCTGATTTGGCTATTGTCTCTAAATATTAGCAAATCAATCACTTTGAAGGATATTGACACGTTATTTGGCAGAAACCTGAGCCCTCACATACTGAGTCACAAAGTCACCAGCTCCAAGGATGCACAGGGGCTCAGACAGGCAGGGATACCAAGGCTAAGGGCAATGTCTTTCAGAGAAAGCTGTGTCATGGTGCACTAGGGCATAAGGACGCTATAGGCTAATACATAACCATACATCTATGCTGGGCACAGGCACACTGCATGCATACATACCTTCACAAATACACATTCCAGATATGCATGAGGTATAGACTCACACACCACATGTACCCCAAGGTACACAAATACACTGGCCACAAACACCAGCATATATACCCACATCCCAAACATATTCAAAGTCAAAGCTGGCAACATACATAGATACATCAGTATTCTACTTTAAGTAAATCTTTCTCGAGTTTTGCCCCATGTTTCTAATCTTATTTTTCACATTTCACCCCAATACATTTTGCTATGGAGCTAATTGCAAGCTTAAAATCTACTTTTATATTGGGACAACCCATAACTGTCACACCGGAACTGCAGCTCTGCCATACCATTCCAGAGGTTAGCCAAAGGCTGACCACATTAGGGAGATTCAGTCCTGGGAGTTTTAAGTATCACTGGCTTGGCTGATGCTTTATCCCCACCCCAACCCCCAGTGCTAGATGATAAGCAAACGTAGTGTCACCAGTGAGCATTTGCAGAGGGGCAGCAACTACACGTCACTCCCTAGACTTGGAAGTTTGAATCTGAAAAGAGAGGGTTACGATCCACTTTTCTGGGCTAAGTGAAGAGATGGCCCAGAACCTGACAGTTTAGGGAAACACAACAGTGGAGGCTTCAGGTAGCAGCACTTTGATCTGACTTGGAAGGGACTCCATCCACCACACTGTAGGAGGACCAAAGAAAAGCCAATAACTCTGTTAGGGATGGAAGACCTCACAGAAGGAGTGGAGTCTCACAGCCAACAAAACTGTCATTTAAATGTAATTTTGTCAGACTTTACTATTGAAATAATTTTAGTGTTTCCATTATTCTTCTCAGGCTTCTGACATATGGCGTTTTTTTTTTCCCCATAATGACAAATGAGGCTCAGAAAGAAAAATATTACATTAGGAAATTAGGTCTGTGGCCAGCTATCTTGGCCACTTGAAAGAAGACTCACCATCCTACATTAGCAAGAGCAACTCAGAGGGCATCACACTAATCGGCTTATCTCTAAAAAGCCAAAAATCAATGCTTATTTCTTCGGATAGTTGTTGAATGTGATAAGGATACAAGATGCGATTTTCGTTAATGCAAGAGCCCCTATTCCTATACGGCTTCATGTAGAAATATAATATGTGATGCCTGTAGTTCTATCATCATTTTGTATAAATTCGCACCAATTCTCCAATCTGCTTACAGTAATTTATACTCTCTTTGGATCATTTAACCTTAAGTGCTGAGTGCCATCCATGGCAGATCCTGGGCAAAAAGTGTCCGACAGGATTCCTCCTGTACCACTTCCCATGGATCAACTGATCCGTTGTCAGAGCACTATCTATGCACCAAGCAGCCAGCACAGTCTCCTCCCACCTCCTTCTATAGACACTTGCCACTTTCCAGAGGACTCATGAGCTCTGACTACCTTTGCAAGTGAGGGACCCAGGCAAGGTCACACAGCTCTAAGAAATGAAGATGAGAATGAATCCCAGAAGCTACAGTGTCTCCTCTCAGTGGCCTCCGCAGTTACTACTACATGATAAGATGAATGTGAAGACAGGGGTTTAGAGTGGGCTGTTCCGGCATGGGCCGTACTGCACAGCACAGCTACTCCTTGAACACAGCATTTCTCAGAGGCATGACTAGAGAGACTGAAGTTATCATTATCCAATAATACAAAAAGAATGTCTAAACTGATAACGGCACCCAGGAATTAAAGGTAGTGTTATGAACACTGCTCATTCTTAGAGTTGGAACACAAGTATGTCTTCGCCAGTGGAGGAACAGAGAAGTCATCCCTGCTTACTGCTTCAGGTCTCCCAGCATCCATAATCCAGCATGACAGGGTTCTCTGTGTAAAGCCCTGGCTCTCCTGGATCTCACCTGGTAGACCGGGCTGGCCTCTAACTCACATAGATCCACCGGTCTCTCCTTCCAGAGTGCTGGGATTAATACCATCCCCAGCTGAACTTGGTATTTTAATTGTAACATGTAGGCCTGTGGCCTCTCATTGTCCATTCTTGGAGCTTAAATCAGTCTGGGTCTCTTTTGTGGCTTTTCATCTATGATTTTTTTAGAGTTTTATCACATTTTATTGGATATCTTATTTATTTACATTTCAGATGTTATTCTCTTTCCCCATTCCACCCCCATCCTTTCTCCTTTTGCTTCTATGAGGGTGTGCCCCTCCACCCACCCACACCCACATCCCTGCCCTCAAATTCCCCCACACTGGGGCATCCAGCCTTCACAGGACCAAGGACCTCCTCTCCCAATGCTCAACAAGGCCATCCTCTGCTACATATACAAATGTAGTCATGGGTTCCTCCATGTGTGTTCCCAGGGTGGCAGTTTAGACCCTGGGAGCATTTTGAATAAACGTGGAATTGAACTTCGATCAAACGGACAAAAGAAAGATGTTCACCATGAAGCATATTGAAAAGATTCTCACAACGGAGATTTGGATGTGAAGCTGGCACCCTGGCAGGATTCTCTAAGGCATGGACAGTTTTTCTAGAGATATTTTCTTTGTCCTTCTTGGGTTTGAGGTTTCCTATGCTTGGGTTAGCAAGTCCCTAGTCCTGAGACACACTGTTCCTGAATGGCTTACTCAATACTAGCTTCATTGAGAGGACCATCTGGGAAACATCCTTGAAAAGGAAGCCTGGTTGGTCTGTTGTGGTGACCATGGACTCCACGGAGCAGAAGTAGCTTGCTCAAGGTTACTTCCACCGGAGAGATTTTGAGCTTTCCTAAAGAGCACAGCTTTGTGTCAAGTACCTGCTCTGTGAGGTAGCTTCAGGCAAAAGTGCTAAGTTGATAAGAGTTGTGCTCCAGGAGGAGCTCCTGTGTTCCCAAGGCAACCGCCTCACCTGACTCTGCTTAGGGCTCACCCCCAGGTTTGGCAAGGACCTCTCTGCTTCTACCAAGGCTTCTTCTTCCCTCCTGTTAGTCTGTAGTGTGCTAGGTCCTTATGGTCACAGGGATAGAAACTCATTCAACAATTTTAAGAAAAGAGGATTCATAAAAGCAGCATATTTTCAGATTGTGTGCTGTACTGTACGTCTGCTGAGCTCTTGAGAAGTCCAGGATCTGAGGTCAAATGTCTGCTTTCAAAACTCAGCTTGCCCTGTTAGAGAAAAGTACTTGTAACAACACTAAAAGGGCCAGAGCGCTTCCTCATTTATGAAATATGAACTTAGGAAATAGGGAACTTACTCCCAGGTATTGAAAGGTTAATCTCACACTTTTGTAAGTTCTTCTGAGCACTCAGAGCTCCTCCCTTTGCTCTCCAGCAGCAGCGGCAGCGGCGCATGTAGGCTCCGTCCTCTCTTAATTCACATCTCACCGTGCATCTCTCTCTATTTGTCTCAGGGTTCAGAGTCTAATTTCTGATTTCCTTCTGTAAATCTTTTCCATTTCAGCAACTGTTTCTACAGTTCCTGTCCTACTAATAATCCTGTATAATTTTCCAAGAGCTGAAACTGAATCAGCCCTGCCCATCAGCCAGGCTTCTGACTTGTCTCTTGGAACTGGGAAAGGGTCATGATGTTCTTAAGAGGCCATGATCAATGTTATTGTTATTGTTATTGTTATTAATCTGACTTTCCAGAATACCAACCTGTCACCAAGTCACCCAGTGTGCCTCCTTCAGAAAATACCTCTGCTAAAATTTACTAAGGGGTAAGGGTGTTAAAAAATATTGTCTATGGTGACAGCACTCTAAGGAGAGATCTGTCAAATACACAGCTGCCAGGCACTGTAAAAAGCATAGACCGAGCAGCTAATTGTTCAATGTGTTTTTCCTCTGTGCTTAGGAAAACAGTTTTGAAACATGAAAAGATAGTGGTTGCACATTAGAGCCATTGGTTTGGAGGAGCTGAAGATGTTCCTCTCTAGGCAAGATCTCTTCCTCTATAAGTCTGAGGACCTGGGTATGATCTATGGGGAAAGGGGATGCTTGCCAATAGCCTTGCTCCAGGTTCTGTGGAAGATCTTGCCTCAAGGGAATGAGGAAAAGGGTATCAGAGCAGGACAATGGGCATCATTCTATAGTCTCTGCACACACATTGTCCAACTCAGAATCACCAAGAGGGCATCCCAGGGTTTTTGAATCATTTCAAATACAAACCTTCACCATGGCCATGCTATTGACTTAGCTAAGTGTTTCCAACACTCTACATGTCATGCACTGAGTTTTTCTTGTACACAGAGGCTGCTCATAGATAGGCTACTTCCTCAGAATAAAACCCACATTGTTTTCTCTGCAAAAAGAAGTGTTTATGAATTCTAACAGGTTAACATGAAGCCTTACTGTCCTGACTGGTCGTGATCCCTGTCTGGGCAGACTTTGACTCTTTACTGTGTACTGAACTCTATGGGTACCCCACTGTCTATCTCTCCAAGAGCTTGAAGTACTCTGACTTTAGTGACAGATACAGTGACTCTAATTATAAGAGGCCATACTGGAACTCAGTCCAAGACCTTCACAAAGGATAACTGAGCCAAAGGTCACTGCATTGTAACAGGAAGAAAATTTGAAGGGCATCACTTAAAATTGACATCAGAAGCAGCACCTGACCCTGCACAGTTCAGACACCTGTGGGTGAGAATTCTTCCTTCAGTGCATCATGCCTGAGAGTAGCCTTCTGTCATTGTCCTTGTCCTTCCTATCAGAGGCATCTGTGACTTAAGAACTCCCAATTCTTATTTTTTGAACTTGTCCCATGGTTCAGAATCACGAAGCAGGATGTTTAGACCTATGTCCAGTAGATACAGAAAATGTATCAAGTCCCACTTCAGACTTGCACAGACCTCGACTATCTTGATAGTCACATCATTAAATACTGTAGTTTTCCTTCCAGTAGTTAGAACTTTCAGAAATGTAAAGAGTTTTATAACTTGAATGGTGATATAACCAATAGTGGGTAACACAAGGGAACATTAACACACCCCATAGCAACACAGCAGTGAGTGTTTAGTGCTCCAGGCTGCACAGACTTGGGACCCAAGTAGTGTTACTAATGGAGACTCTCCCAACCACAGTACTTTTAAAGGTGATTTATTGATGGCAGGATTCTGCATATATTGGCAAGATATAAGATAGGTTATAAACCAGAGAGCAGCTCACAGATCAGAAACTTCCACTCCTCATGACACAATGGCTTCAGCTCTGCCATATTGAGATGGATATGCTATAGTATTAAAACAAAGCTAGTATTTTAATGAATGCAGAGTTGTCTGTGCTTTTATGGATTCAGTCTAACAAAAACATTTTTCATCTTAATGTTTATGGAAGCTCAGTATCCAAACATGCATGCATATGTTTTTGCATGTGTGCATATATGTGTACTTATGTGCATTTGTGTTTGCATATATACATATATATATATATGTGTGTGTGTGTGTGTGTGTGTGTGTGTGCGTGTGTGTGTATGTTAATAGGTATATATGTGTACATATTTGTGTATATGTGTATGTCTATATATTTTTGTATATGTGTGCAAATTTCTATACATGTTGGCATGTATATATGTGTAAATATGCATCATGTACCTGTATATACACGTGAGTGCATATGCATATATGTATTTGCATATGTGTTTTTCCATGTGGCCCTGTGTATGTGTTGGCGGTATGCATGTGCATGCATTCACACATAGGTATTTGCATAAATGTGTGTGTGCCTTTTGCACTTGTCGATAACTTACCTTTTCATTCTTATTTACTCACGTTAAAGACATTGCTTCATGGTTTCTGTTCTTCGTTGGTGGTAAGAAGCATGCAGACAGGAAATGTGTGATGGTGACACATGTCTCCTCAGTAGCTTGCACCACAGACTGCCACCTGCTCATCATGCCTCTTCATTCTTTGCTGCTTCTTCATATAGCTCCTCTCAGAAAATCTCCTCTAATTACTCTTTCAAAAATAGCATCTTGCGGTTGCTCATTTAGATATGTATTATGCTCCCTTAAACACTTTCCAATTCTGTTCCTTTCTCCCATCACATTAATTTTGATTCAATATTCTTTAATAAAATTAATGAAGCTGTCCCAAAGTTTGGAGGCTCAGCCCCCCCCCCAATAATTCTATTTACAAGATAACTAAAGAAAAACAGTGAAGGCAAGTTTAACTAACATGCCAATTAAAAAATGTTACTACATTTATTTATGTGTGGCGTCATTCTGCTTTTTCTAGTTAGCATCAAGTCTCAACTTGACACAGCCTGGAAAGTCTTCAGCTGAGTGATTGTCTTTATACAAGGCTAGTCTATGAGGGGTTTTCTTGATTCTTAAATGATGCAGAAGAGCATGGCATAATGTGGTGGGAACCATCATTAGGCAGGTGGTCAGGGACTATATAAGGGACTGACTGAGTATGTGACTGAGAAAGCAGAGTCAGTCAGTAAGCACCACTCCTACCTGGTTCTTGTCTCGAGATCCCTGCCTTGAGTTCTTGCCCTGACTTTCCTCAATGATAGGCTGTGACCTGGAAATGGGTGCCAAGTAAACATTTCATCACCTACACTGCTTTTGGTTGTGACATTTCTCATGACAACAGAAATATGAGTATGGATATCAGAGGAGCACTTGCAGAAGTGTTCTTTTTTGCTCCTCTTTAGTGTGAGCACTGGGCACTGAGCCTTTACTGAGACATCCCACCAGAAGGCAGATGCTAGGTAACAAAGTGCTTAGTCTGTATGCAGGACTGAGAACCATGCTTGGATGAAGAAGCAATCTGGCTGAAGAAGGCTATGTATCCATGTGCTTACTCCTCTGGTCCTCGCTCATGAAGGTCTCTTCTCTCATTATCACACCCCCAGCCCTTAAGCTCACAGCCTTTGCAGACACTGAAGGTCGGAGATGCTTATGAGAACAGTGCTTTCTTTACAGATGAAGCCACTTCTAGGTGATGTACTTTGGATGGTGGCAAGAGAAATGGCTGTCCCAAAACAGCCTGATTCTTTTGTGTCCACTATCTTGTCTCCAGGAACTCTTGATCAGTATTACTTCTCTAGGCTTCAAAGCCCTGCATGAGCCAGAGCCATCCTCCTTCTGCCCACCTGTCCCTGCCCCAGCCAGCCTCTACTGATTCTTGAGTGGTAGCACTGAGGTCTCTCCTTGTCTCCAGGAATATACATAAACTGCAGTATTTTCCTTGAAAGAATAAAATGAAGACTTGAGCCACAAGCTCTGTGAACTTACTATTGTGAAATGTCACCCCCTTTGGGAGATCAGCCCTGCAAAAGCTGTGCAATGAGGAGAGGCGGACAAGGGAGCAGGGAAGAGGAGAAGGGTTATATCTGAGCATGTGTAAGAGGTCTCTGCCACCAGTTCGTCATGTACTCAGAGTCACATGTCTCTGCTGAAGTGTGATTTAAATAGCTTAATTCCAATCAGACTAGAAAGAGCTCCTGATCCTATAGAAGGGTGGAGAGTGGGACAGGGTATAAAGGACACCAGCAGTTGCCATTCTTCTCCTTCATTCTCACCTCCTCTTTTCTCCAATCAAGTCCCTTTGTTTTATTAGGTGACAAGCATTGTTCGGACAGGACTGTGGGTTCAGAAAAGGATCAAGGCCACCAAGTGTGTTATTACAAGTTCTCAAACCAAATAGGAATCTGGACTAAATCACCACCTATGCTTGCCCAACACAGTGACAAAGCCATTTTGAGTAAAGTGCATGGGGAAAGCATTAAGTGTGGAGTCCCCAGCCCCCCATCCTCTAGAACCAGTGGCTGCAAAGCTGACCCAGCACAGGGCACAGAGCCTTTGTAAAGCACTTTTTACAAGGTAGCAGAGCCACACAGCTGCTAGGTGTTTGCTTGTTTTCTAGTTTGAGTGTCACAGACCTCTGCAAAGCAGGTGATAATTATCTTTATTAAACAGAAAAGGAACCGGAGATCTGGGGACATTACTCACCTGCCAGGTGACATCGTAATGAGACCCAGGACACAGATTAGATACCAAGGCTGCATCCAAAGCTTACATTGAAGTGCCAGGAGGCTTTTCCTATTAAAACACCCTATCTGAGGGTTAGATGAACACGAAAGTGGAAATGTTATCTGGGGGGGAGCAGCAGAAAATCAGTCACTATTTATTTAGCATGGGGTACATATTCAGGACAAAGCTATAAATGAAACAAAGCCTTGAAGTTGGAGAATCTCACTGCCTTGCATAGTGTGGCCATTCCACCGTGGGCAGAACATCTAACACCAGTTCGGTATCTAGTAAGGGATGAACTAATATATTTTACTTCAAGAGAATACAGTGAAGTCTGTTTCCACAAATATCATTTTGCAGTATACTCACACATCACTTAGCAAGGAGGATACATTTGTTTAGTCTGATTTTAGGTCATTGATTCCCCTTGGGGATATTACAGAATGACTAGCCAACCACGTGTTCAGAATACAGTAAACTAAGCATGTACAAAGCTCCTCCTGGCATTGAACCATGTAGAACTTAATGTTTCAAAGCAAATATTTTATAAGTGAGAGTAGTATATTCCAGGACTGGAGAGATGTCTAGGCAGTTAAGAACACTTGCTTCTCTTGCAGAGGATTAGAGTTTAGTTCTCAGCACCTACTTAAACAGCTCACAGCCACTTTTAACTCCAGATTTGGGGAATCTGATGCTCTTTTCTGGTCTCTGTGGGCACTGTCCTCATATGAACCATTTTGAGGGCACATGCACATACTCATACCCATATATAAACATAGAAAGAACTTGGTAAAAATAATAGAAATTTTAGCAGGGTAAAAAAATGAGACCATGATGTGTTCCCTAATTATTGGAGGTTATGAACAGCACATAGTGCATGTTCTATATCGATTGGCCCTGACCAATTATACTATAATCATTGATACAATGTATTACTCTATGCTATGACATGTATGACACAGTGGGTGGTACTGAGGCAGGAAAGTCAAAGAAAATTCCAGGACATGGGACAGAGTAAGGAACTCTTACTCTGGAGTATGGCAGAATTTCATTGACAGTGGAGAGTCAAACTTTCCAACACAATTAACAAAATGTGCCTGAAAAAAATTGCTTCCATAGAGACAGATTGCAGGGAATGATAGCTCATGCGTGGGTGTGGGTTCATCTGTTGGGCTGAGCTGTGGGTCCCCTGTGTCTTCCGCCTGGTGTGGCTCAGGGAGGCGCACCTCCGGAGAGGTGAAGAAGCGCAGGATTCTTGACTGGTCCCCTTTAACCAGGTGCCTGACAGCTCTGTGCTGTGAGAAGCCACTGGGGCGCCCCTGGGCTGGAAGCAAACTCTGTCTGAAGTTCTGTGGGGGGAGGGGCTCTTGAGTTGGGGATCCCTGGGCCAGGAGGCAGCAGGGGACCAACTGGTCTCAAGCCCTTGGGCTCTCATATGCCACTGAGAGGCCATGGAAGGACCGAAATTGTGGGTGTGCATGCGTGCGGGACAGGCCCACAGCAGAGAGAAATGAGGGAGGGAGAGGGAAGCCCCAACCACACCTCACAGAATAGGGATTCTTTGATTACTGGCTTGGCTGAAAGGCAGCTGTTTGGCTAACTTGCTTGAAGAGGTGGGCCTTCAAGGTAGAATGCAGAGAGGTCCTCAGGGAAGTCTGGCTGCTGCTGCGGCTACAGTGGCTCATTAAAGGCCTTCTCCGCTGTTCCCCACTGCCGGGCCTCAAAAGACACGTGGAAGTCTATAGGCTTTACAGGCTTTATTTTCATGACAGATGGTAGTTGAATCTGGATGCACCCCCACTTAGGTCAGGGCAGACCTGACTTAAGTAGGGAGGGAGGAGAGAGGAGGGCCTGGGAAAGAATACTTAATTAGCTATGCCCTCTGGCCTTTAGGTACCTCATTAACATGGAAATCTCTTGAGGCTGAAGCCTGTAGTCATGTCTTCTACCTGTGGAGGGACTTGTAGGGGCATTGCCCTACATAACTGAAAAACATGGACCAATGGAGGTCTTAGACCATGTGTCAGGAGCCTGGAATCTGGGAACATGGTGAAATGTTTTCTGTCCTTTGCAGGCTCTCCGGCCATTTCTAAGCCAGTGCTCTACCAGAAAACAAGACACCCTATCATGGCCCCACAACAGATCTCTTCCTTCCATTCAGGAATATTTTCAAATAAGAAAGTTGAAGTTCAGATCAGTGTTTAAGAATATTAGCTGATTTTACAGAAGACATGGGTTTCTGTTTCCAGCATCTACATTGTGGCCCAGGACCATTTGTAAGCCCAGTTCTAACAGTTCTAATACAGTATTTGGACCTCCATGGTCTCCAGGCACATATGTAGTACACAGACATATATATAGACAAAGTACTTACACACGTGAAGCAGAATACATTTTTTTTTTGTTTAAAGGGTCATTGAAATAGCAATGACATGCAAATACGTGCTTCAGACTGAGTATGTCAGATCTCCCAATTTCTTCCTATATATTTTCTGGAAATCTCACACATAAGATGATAAACTTTCATCTACAGTAAAAACATCTTAACTTGCTGGATTCCCAGAGATCCAGTGGTTTACTTGATCAGTTGTAATCTCATCGTGGACATCTCAGGATATACCTTTAGTCTAATTTAGCATCCTAATAACACTCTAAGATGCAACTTCAGATGACAAAAAGAAATGTGAGTATAGACACTCAAATTGAGAACCAACTTCAGCCATGTTCTTGGATGGGTCTCATTCTCTCTTTGAGTGCCTTCTTTCTATTCACCCTGATGCTTAAATCACTTTAAATTCCAATACTGCTTCACATGAGCCAGCTGTGAAAGTCCTTCCTGTCCTGTAGCTAAATGTTGGCTTTACCTGATGTATGTCTCAGAAGAACTCTTCAACCTGAACATGGTGTGACAGAAGGTGCAGTGGGTAAAAACACTGGCTACATAAGCCTGTATCTTGAATCCATATTAAAGAAAAGAAGATCTGGTACCATGTATCCATAGTGTCAACACTCTGGAGGAGTCTTGAGGAAGCTGGAGAGCCCATGTATAGTAGAAACAGAAGAACCTGCCTTAAAGTGGAAAGAACAAGGGGAAGGAGAGATCCTACTCCAAAAGTTGTCCTCTGATATTCATAGCCACACTGTATCTCTGTCTGTCTGTCTGTCTGTCTGTCTGTCTAAGTTAAAAAAAAACTGCTTTAAATGTTAAACCTAAAACTCAGGCCACTGCAGGCATAGAATTGACTGTGTCTCCAGTCTGTGCCTCACTGCCTAGAAAGCTGTTAGATTCATCCCAGTGTGCCTGCCATTCCAAATGCATATGTGTGGTCCATTATTGATCAAAGCTTGCTGTGCTAAGGGTTGCTGCCAAGGGCAGAGGGAAAGATGAAACTCAGTCTGAACAGGTTTCCCTCCAGTCAACATTATCTGTGCAGAAGAGAAATGAGAAGTTAGAATCTTAGTGCTTTTAAAACTCAAGCCCTTCCCCTAGTTTAAAAGACATGCTGTGTCTCTGGGTTTTGGAAATTTTCAGGAATGACCACTGGATTTGGAGCAGCCATCTCTGTCCAAACCTGAATTTGCTTAAAAGTCACCATGAGTGAGTGAGGTGTGGGCCAGTGGCTCCCAAATTGCCCAGTGAGAAACACAACAGAAAACACTTCCACAGGCTGTCAGATATGAAAGGACAGGAACGCAGTCTCTATGGACAGTGTGAATTTTCTGTGAGGGCTACTGGCTTCTGGGTGAGGTATGCATCTTCAGGTAGAGCCCCACGCCTTTCCTATTTCTCTCCCCTCTCCTATCATGACCTGGTTCCTTCCTCTCTCCTTCTGTCTCTGAACGGTGGTTAAAATAACTTCTGTAGAGTGAACCAATAAATCCCCACAGGCCAAGTAAAATGATCTTTTGATCTCGATGGTTACAACTTAAATCCCGACTGTACTTATGGATGTACACTTAACTCAAAGGAAATATATTATCTAGATGGTTTGGGGTGACTTGGAACACGGGGATGAGTGAAATTAATTATCTTCCTTAAGATCAAGAACTTTACTGTGATTTCCCTTTGAGCTAGTGAAGAATCTAAATCATGTTTCTGTAGAATTTTTATAGGCTTCTCTTTGACAACCAGACACCATTATTTATGTGGTGATGTGACCACATACAGGTGGGCAGGTAGATTGGGAAAGGTAGACAGATGATAGGATATAGATGGATAGATGTTAGGCAGATGAGAGGTGGGTGATAGATAGACAGAAAACTAGGCTGTGTTCTGCTCTAAGTAACTCCATATCACAGAAAACACTGGTTTCCTGACTGTCTTGCCCTAGAAGACTCTCTTACAAGCAGCATTTGGCTTCACTGTGAAGGCATCCACATGGGTGGAATACATTGTTCATGTAAACCCAAGCCCCTGCCTGTTGCTTCCCATGAGACACAAACTGACAAATGGCTCATTCCTGAAAGTGAAAGGGGTCCTCTTAGACCATACCAAAGAAAATGAGGAGCAATTTGGAAATATAAAGATATGAAAACCATGTCAGATAAACCAGGCCTGAGAAATTACCAACTGCTCCAGACTTAGAAAAGGGTACAAACTTCTCATCTGGATCCCGTAAAACAGAGATCACCTAATACCTAAATGGTAACCCCCACACTGACTGGCCATGTGACCACTCAATGTGTGTAACCAATCACTGACACTCAGGACCTCTGACTATGCCAAGGGCTCTGGCTGAGCTCAATTTCCACTGCTGCTGTTGCCTGCTTGGACTTCCCCCTGTCTAACCCACATTTGTCCATCCGGTCCTGATCATTCTCTTGGTCTCCACAATGTCCATGGTCTTATGAATGAATTCTGAACTCAATGCAACCTTAAGGTCCTCAGTCCTGGGAACCTATAGCTTACTTTGTACCACTGGCTGTGATGTAGCTGGGAGTTCCCTAATGTCTCACTATTGCTGTGGGTCCCTTTGTATCTGCATTTTATCAAGTCTGTGTGTGTGCCTCCAGTGAGGCCTCTTTGAACTCTTGAGCTAGGTTTGGACTCTTTCACCCTTGTAATAGTCTGTCACACCATACACTTTTATTAAAGATTTAGTTTTTGTTTTATATTTATGTATACATATGCATGTGCATGCATATGAATGCAGCACCTATGTATGACACTGGGGGTGGGGGGACGGGGGTCAGAGCCTAGAATACCCTGGAGCTGGAGTCACCTAAAGTTTTAAGCTTCCAGACATGAGTGCTGGGAACTGAACTCAGATCTTCTAAAAAGTAACATGGACTTTTAACTGCTGAGCTGTCTCACCAGCTAACCTATATGAATACACTTCCTTTACTTAGTTTCAAGGCATTGACAGCATTACTATGGTGGAAGGACGTTGTTTTTCCTTTGTTACTGTTTTTAAAATGTTAGTGCTGAAGGCATGAATCTAAAAGTTAGAAGCATTTGCTCCCCTTACAGAGGGCTGGAGTTTGGTTCTCAGAAGCTACATTTGGTGGCTCAACCACCTGTGACTCCAGCTCCAGGAGGTCCAATGCTCATTTCTGACTTCCATAGTCATGTGCATAGACATAGATACATACATACATACATACATACATACATACATACATATATACATACATACATACATATAATACATACATACATACATACATATATACATATATACATATATACATATATATGCATACATACATACATACATACATACATACAAATAGCTTTAAATAACTAACTAAATATTACAATGTCACGTATGAAGAATAATGTGTGAGATTTAATACTGACAACTAAGATTGAATTGAAGATTTTTGTTTACTGGCATCCAGCTCTCCGGGAAAGGGCAACTTGGAAATTTATAGTCAATGGAATTGACTTAGTTTGTGATTTTGTTTCTATTAAAGACACAGAAGTTTCTGTCTGACATAACGTGTTCATGACTGTAGCAATTTGCTCACATGTGTATGCGCATATGAAATCATCATTCTAGTTTTTTAACGAGCCCTAGACTAAAGCTTCTGATGGCCACGTGGCAAGGGCAGCCAGCCATGGCACTGCTAACGGCGGGGGCCGCATGTCACTTACTACATTAAGTTGCACCAGCTGATTCCCACACTGAGCAGACTGTCTGATTGAAGCACAAAACTGAAATCTGATCATCTAGGTCTCAGGGCACAGATGTTAGGTAGTTGCAAAGGTGGTTGTTCAAGGGCATCTTAGCATCTGAGGGAAATGTAGGGATGCCCACATTTGTGTAATTGTGTAATGAGAACTGCAGGAGAGATGACCTTGGGAAAACAACACAGCAGTTATTTCTAGAACATAAAACGACTCACTGTAGCAACAATTAAACTCCCTGTAAAATAACCTGTACATGAGCAGTCATCACCATGAGATACACGTCAACAAGTGAGCCAGTAAGTGCATCCATTACTTTAAATGTAGACAACCCTGAGATCCATTTTCAGCTACCTGCTTGGTGATTGTTTTCTGGCGGCTGGAGACAGATGAGGGTTAGTTAAGATATTCCTGGTGAGGTGAGTGCTGAGGTAGCTGACACAGCTTTTCTAGCAATCAATTCAGTTTGATGGGGTGACAGCCCTGGCTCGGTCTCATTGTGGTAGTTTACTTAGAGAAATGGACCAGAGTTTGAAGACATGGTCAACGGGTGTTTCGAGTTACACAGAGGCCCAGAGAGTGAACAGAGCTGGTAACTCATACTTAAGGTTACCATTATTAAGAGCATTTTGAGGAAAATATGAGAAGAAGTAATGGAAATGGAGTTGAAATTGCAGCTTTATTTTTTCCTCTGAAAAATTAGGTACCTACTCAACTTCCTGTATTAACTTACACGATTCCCATGGAACTGGGGAGAAATGACAAAAACTGCAACATTCGATGCCTCTGGGCAATGAGCTCTTTTGATTCTCAGATTCCCTCTTGATAAATTTTTAGATTTTCTCAAATCTTATGTAGTAGGCACAAATAGAATCATATGTAGAATAATAGAATGATACAGAATCAATGCTATATGAAGTGTTATAACTGGAGGGTTTTTTTTTTAAGGGTTAAAACTTAGTTCCAGGAAGCCTTGTATAACCTGCTGAGCTGATTGTTCCCTAGTAAAGAGATGGATGATGGTGAAAGTCACGGAGGGAAGATTTATTCCATGTGTCCATATTGGGAAGAGAAACAGATAAAGGAGTCAATTGGCTTCAGGTCTGCTATTGGACGTGCACTTTAGGTGTAAGACGGGCAGAATTGGACAAGAGAAATTTATAACTAGGCACTTACAAAGGTCAGCCCATCATCACCTCAGCTCCAGTTCTGTAAGGAGGTCCGAACAAGTCCTTATTTCTTGATGAGACAGGGTTCTCAGGTAAATTGCTTTGGCTGCCTGATGGATGCTCACCTCAGAGGCCTATCCTGACGAGTTTTCCATCCCTGACCCAAGGACATTGCAGGGTTAGGAGAATGACTCATCTCTGTACCTTCATCCACAGTAAAAGAGATGAAACAAAGCAGAGATATCAGAGTTCCATGTTGTTTTGTTTTGTTTTTTAATGGAGTGGGCCCTCTGAGGATTTAGTGCTCCCTCAAGACAACAGATTCTTATTTCCTCCTTAGGACCTTTTATTATGATGTGGTTGATATCGAGAGGCATTTAACACAAGCTTTTTAAAGAGTGCCTATAAAACATTATATATTTACTCAGCCACAGTCTGAATTTAGAAAATTTTGGCATTATGGAATAATATATGTGTTGTTAGATAGTTCTTTACATGTTACATCATGGACTATGATAAAGTGTTTAAAAAAATATTTAGAGATGAAAGCTGACATAGTGTCAAGAGTGTGTAGGCCGTAGTGGCTGCATGGAGAACTGAGAAGCTGGTTCAATCACAGGGCAGTGGGAGCTGACTTTAGAGCCATCTGTTTCAGCTTCAGAAGGTAAAGGAGGGGAAGTAAAGAGACAGTTTCCCCTTCCTGCTCTCAGAAGCTAGAGGGAAGAACATGACCATTTCTGAGTGATGCTCTAGCAGCTTTGTGCCTTTTTCTTTTGAAATTTCTTAAATTGAAATAAGATAACATGTTTGTGTAATAAACGGATCACTCAAGCAGAAAAAATAAAAAGAAAAGTAAAAGTTGCTCATGCAGGAGGAAAGGAAACAGCCAAGCTGGATGAAGTAGACTCTGCTTACAATTCTAGCACCAGGATGCTGAGACAGGAATTTACCCATGTATGTAAAACTGTCTTAGGTTACATATCAATTATACATGTCAACAAAAAAAAATGAACGAGGAGGTGTTAAATCATGATTTTGACATGATTAGCTCAGGAAGAGATATGGGAGAGCAGGCTCTCATGGGAGCATGGTTTCCTTATCCTCAGAGTAGCCATGGTTGAGACCCTGTGATTGTACCTCACCCAGCATTTGAACATGACGCTGATACCTGACAGACACCAGGAGGTGGGACAATACATAGCCATTTCATAAGTCTCAGACTGCTCAATGATGGGTTTAAGTAAAAGTGTTTAAAATATAAAATCTTCTGGATTTTTATGGCTTTTTCAATGTAAAATATAATAGGATCAGTGTTAGTTAGAGAGATCAAAATGTTAGACTTAGTAATGATGCGACTGATTAATTTAAAAACAATTCTATGTCCTAATGTTTGAAACATTAAAAGACTGAGGTGTGAAATCTCCTGGAAAAACATGTGTCTTATGGACAGCAAAGGAGTTTGAATAACTGCAATTTCTCAAGGCATGATATTTTTGTGTTAAACAATAAAAAATGTCGACAAGACTGTAGGATATTCAAAAATAAATTTTATTTTCTGAAAATGAAAGAAACACAAAAATTTTCAAAGAAAATCTGTAAGTAGAAAACATAGCCCTGTCAGTGTTAGCACACACCTTTAATCCCAGCATTGGGAGGCAGAGGCAGGTGGATTTCTGAGTTCAAGGCCAGCCTGGTCTACAGAGGTTCCAAGACAGGCAAGGCTACACAGAGAAACCCTTTCTCAAAAAACCAAAAAGAAAAAGAAAAAGATAAAGATAAAGAAAGAAAGAAAGAAAGAAAGAAAGAAAGAAAGAAAGAAGGAAGGAAGGAAGGAAGGAAGGAAGGAAGGAAGGAAGGAAGGAAATAGGTCTACAATATACCACTTCCTCTTAAATTCAGAATGAATTCACCCAAATGAGATTGGGCATAATGACAAAAAATAGAGTAGTAGACTTGGGAGTCCAATGCAGAAGAATCATGACTCATAGGCAAGCCAGGGTTACATTGAGAGACCCAGTGTTAGGAAACAAAAAAACAAGAAAAAATTAAAACTAATAATAGAAGTTTAATAAATTGTATCATTGGTGTCATAAGACAATATATACAGCAAAGGGTTGATTATAGATGTTTTTGTATTGATTAAATAATTACAGGACGAATGTGAAAAAAGGTATTTATAGGACAAGAATGTTTCTGACCAATGAGAGAGGCAACTCATGAATTAGTACATGACATATACTATTTAGATAATGGTAAAGTCTAGGAATTCCTCACTGAGAACCAACAATTTGGGGAAGTTTTGTTAATATAAGAGTGAGCATAGCTGCCCTCTAAAAACGAAAAGTCCTTGGACATACCGCTTCAATAGAATGTTTTTGGTCTAGAAATGTATTCATAAAATTAAAATTCTTCCAGTAAATAAACATTTATATTTTCACAGATCTGTGTCAAGCCCTGAGTTTTTAAAGTTAACAGAAGCTGTTTTTCAAATTTGATAGTTTGTTGTTGATGGCCAGGTTTCCCAATAGAGTTTATCTTCACACTCTGAACAATAAATTTGTTTGAAATAACCTGAGTTTTATTTGAACTTTAAAGATATTTGTTCTTGGCCAATAATAGAAGGGAGAGATAAACTTAACAATCAACTTCTATGTCTAGATGCACAGTTAAGAAGGCAAGTGGAGAGGTATTTATTTATTCTTTTCTTTTTCTATTTTTTACTTCTTTTTTCAAGGCTGGTTTCTTCCTAGGAGATTCATGGCATTTTCAGCTGTCCTGGCACTAGAATATGTGCCAATATATTGGATACTTTCCTGCTGCTATGATAAAATGTCATCACCAAGGCAACTATAGAAAGAAGGGTTCATTTGACTTATGGTTATATAGGGATGGGGCTGTGTCATGGCTGGGAAGCATGGCAGCCAGCAGCAGATAGAGCTGCAGAAGCAGAACCTGAGAGAAGGGAACTTTAACAACAAACATCTGACAGAGATAACAATCATGGAATGGTTGAAGCCTTCAAACTCTCAATCCATTTTCAGTGGCATACTCCCTCCACCAAAACTGTACCTCCTAAACCTTCTAAACTGTGCCATAAACTAGAGACTAAACATTTAGATGCCCAAGAATATTTATGCTCTCCACATTTTAAAATATTGATTTATGTTAAAGTTTAAAATCAACTCTTTGGTGAAGTGCAGGACTAAGAACAGCCATCATGCTATGCAAATAGTACACATGAACTCATCTGTCCAAATTGAGCTCTTGTGTCCATTGCCCATTGACTCCCTGGTATTATGTCCAGTCTTTGGTCACCACTGTCTGTTTAAGTGAATGACTGAATTATTTATGTTACTTATGAATTATATCATCCAAGACTGGCCAGAGTCCTTATGCAGGCTTTCTAAATTGGGGTAGTTAAAATAGGTTTGGCCCCCGTCACTCATGTGTTTGAATGCTGGGCCAATAGTGAATAGCACTATTAGGAGGTGTGAACTTGTAGGAATAGGTGTGGCCTTGTTGGGGGAAGTGTGGCACTATGTAGGTGGGTTTTCAGGTCTCCTAATGTTCAATCTACTCCAGTGCAAAAGAGACCCTCCTCCTCTCTACCTTCAGAAGACAGTTTCTTCATGGCTGCCTTTGGATCAAGATATAAAACTCTTGGTTCCTCCAGCACCAAAACCAAATCTGCCTGCACATAGCCGTTTTTATCAGCATGATGATAATGGGCTAAGACTCTGAATCCTTAGGCCAGACCCAATTAAATAAATGTTATTTCTTTGTAAGAGTTGCCTTGGTCATGGTGTCTTTTCACAGCAATGAATCTAAAACTAAACATGCAACTTATAATTTCTTTACACTGGAAAGCCAAGCTGGTGTCCTCCAAAGCATAAATTCACAATTCTATTCAAAAAATATCTCAGGAGCTATGCTAAAAAGAGGAAAGAAGAAACTTGTAAGTTGAGCTCAGAAGTTCTCTTTGGCTAGGTTTGAGGTTAAACATGAGAATTGGGAGGGGGGTTTTATCTTTCCTTCAAAAAGCTTCAAATGAACGAGATTAATAGCTTTTTGTTTGTTTCCTGGAGAATTGCAGGCTATTGGAGAGCAGCTTCTTTCCCTCCATCCTACAAATTTGAGCTTGATATGCTGCATTCTCTTCCAACCAGTTTCTTTATAAGTTAGGGTCACTCCATCAGCCTCAATAGGAGCTGAAGTGGCAAAGGAAAGGAAGGAGAAGGAGAAAGGATGGAAAGAAAGAAAGAAAGAAAGAAAGAAAGAAAGAAAGAAAGAAAGAAAGAGAGAAAGAAAGAGAGAAAAAAAGGAGAAAGAAGAGGAAGAAGCAGGAAGAGAAAGAGGTGGAGGAGGAGGAGGAGGAGGAGGAGGAGGAGGAGGAGGAGGAGGAGAAAAGAAATGGAGGAAATTATTCAGGTTGGAAGAATGATACTAAGGGAGAGGCATAATGAAAGGTGCAGACAACTGGTAGACCAAGGATGTATATGTCAACTTCTCTTTCTGGCCAACATTGCCAAAAACTATTGTCTTCCAATAAGAGGCCAAAGGAACATGGAATAAATCAGAACTCAGTGACTCAGAGAGTAACAAAAGAATAATACCACCATATTGAAAAATAAATAAAGCATCCCTGGTGGAAATTTAGCTTCACAGAGCTTCAAACAATTATTTGTAGAATTGTGGGATTTATGGGCTCATCGAATTCTCCAAGAGGTCCAGTATATTCAGACACTCTTATGGCACCCTGTACGCCTCTCAGTCTTTCTTTTTACTCTTTGAAAGAATTGAGTTCTGTTTGTTTTATCTGTTTACACTGAGTGGAATTTGCTATGAGTTTAACACACTGTATAATCTTCCCATTGATTCTCCTTTGCCTTGCTCATTTCGAATTCATCTCCTCTCCCTTGAGATATGTCAAGATAAAGTTATTTCTGTAGAAGAAAGTGGAGATGATGGGGAACACACATCAAGGCACTCATGGTTTAAAATTAAGACATGGTTCTAGGGCAGACCTCACAGGAAGATCTGTTCTAAGGAATGGCAGCTTTTTTGCTCTCGTTTTCTGTTTGCTCACTACAGGGAAAGAGAGATAGAAATAACAGACTAAAGTCACAGAGAGGGAAAGCAAGACATATAAAACCTGGGGTTGGGCTCTCTGTGGACCACTACTGAGTAACCAATGACCAAGTCTTTGAGTCAGGCCATGTGGAAGTAGAGGGGAAAGTTGGGTGATGTTGAAGCTATTACCAAACACAAGTGACCACAAGGTTTAAGGTGTTTAAGTCGTCACAGTGAGGTAATTTCTCTGTTTTTTTTTTCCTCCTTATGCTGATTGGTCCCTGGATGGGATGAGTCACCCATAAAGGGTATGGCCAGAACCACAGTGGCTCTGTAACAGTGCACTCTGAAATGTTGAAGATCAAATGAGGGAAAACTCTGCTAATTAAGGTCAAAGTCCACCATGACTGAATAGCTTCTGGGCTTGGCCTATTGTGAGAGACTCCCTTCAGCAGCTAGTTTTCTCCTTCTCCTTTCTCCTTATCTGGAGAATTCTAAGCACACACATGTGCTGCTACCTGAGGAATGTCACATAGCCTCAATCAGATTATAGGACCAATTTCCTTTCTCCTGAAGAAGAAAAAAACAAAACTGTGCAGCCAACACCTGAGATTCCTGAAATGCTTCACCATGCTAATGAGGCATTCCATGTACCCTAAGACCCAGCCAATGACCTTTGCCCTTCCTAGATGTTTCTAACCTTAGTCCCCCAAAACTTTATAAGCCTTCAATTACACTAAGTAAAGTTGATCTGCTGACTGACAACTGGCTCAGGTGTGGTCTTTCATCATAACGTACTCACAGGGTTTCCAAACCCCTGCTTACCCCCTCTGATCCCACTTGACTTATGGATTGTATCAGCTGACAAATCAGCAGAGTAGGGAGACCCACAGTTGACAACTACTAATTGACCAGCACTTTCTCACAGTGGATCTCAGATGCCCCTCACCCCCTCAATTTCTCCATGAGTAACCTTAGTCCTGAGATACCAGACTATCCTAGCCTTGTGATTCATTAACCATACATTTTGGAAAGAGCTCTGGAAATTATTATACTTCCTTCATACTCCTGTTTTTCTTTGTTATCCTGCTAAACCCACAAACAAGCATTTGTCTATGTTTGTATCATTCCAACTTTGAGGTTTATAGTGCTAAAGGATTCTACACATTTCAGATTCAGATTAACAAAAAGAAGACTATAAATTGAAAGCCAGCTCTTTTGCTTATGCCAAGGAGGAAGTAAATAGAAGCCCCATCTGCACTGAATAGAGCCTTCTGGTCAATGAAGCTCACATAAAAAGGAACAATTTGAAAAATAATTCAATGATAATTACCTTCACAAAATTCTGCCAATCCAACATCTAACACTTGCTAACCCAGAGACCAGGGAGACACCAGCCCAAGGCTTAAGTTTGCCTGTGAATACCCTCCTGATTCCTGTATATAGAATGAGTGATATTCTCCTTGTTGGGAACCAAAGGGGACAGGGCAGACATCTGCCCCCTTCCCTGGATATTGGTCAGACTACGTCTAGGTCATCTCCATGTCTTTCTAGAGGAGCCTCTGCTTCTGTTGCTCTGTGAAGTTCCTCCTGTGAAGGGTTTTCTCCAGTAGAGTCTTAGACACAGAAGATATCTACAGTAGTGAAAATACCCACACATGTCTTAGAAATAACAAGGCTCATATTTTCTGAGAGAAGTGGTAGGTGGCAGAGAACTGCTTTCATTTTGTTGTTCCTTAAAAATAAAAGAAAATAAATAATAATATAAAATAAAGTAAAATAAAATGAAAAAGATTCAGTGGCATTAGTGGCCTTGATTCTTTGGCTTTAGGGAAGATCCGATAACATTGGTGTAGACTTTAAATATCATCTGGCCTTTGCTAAAATTGTTTCCTGTGGGATTGTGTTCAGTCTCAACATAGGGTGTTAGACTTGCTCTTCTATTGGGCATCTGGGCAGGAGGAGATTGGAGCCACAGACTCTCAGGAATGGGCAAAATACAGAGAAAAGAGGAGGAATTATGGGAGGTAAGCAGCAGATGGCCTATTTTTTTTTAACTTTGGTTACCATTTTCTTAGGCTGAAATATTTGAGAATGCTAAGGGAGAAGAGCAAACTAAAGAGTACAGGCCCCTGGCCACCTTTGCTTGCTCTATGTAGCCTCCTCCAGAGAAATAAACCACTTGACCAATACTTAGACTACAGGAGAGAGTAAAGGTAAGAAAAGAGCACTCAGGTCAGTAAAAGAAGAGGAAGGCCACCCTCTCCAGCTCTCTTCTATGCCTTATTCTCATTTTAAAAGAAAGGAGTTCCCTCTGCACAGTTTGGCTCATAGTCAGTTTTGTTGGGTTCAGAACCTAGAATATTCAGACCCTTATCTAAATCTTAGAGATGAACTACAGTGTAGGATGCCCTTGAATATCACAGGCAGGAAAACTCTGCTAGGAGGAGAGGGAGAAGAGAAATGGAAAGGAGAGTGGGGAAGGGGAGTGGAGGAGAGAGGAAGGAGCTGGGAGGGAAAGAGATGGGTTTCTTCATGTTTAACCTGCAACATTCTAGCATAGCATTTGTATGCTGCAGTTCATCAATGCCATATGATAAAATTTAGGTAGTTAATTTAAAACATGAATAAATAAATGGCCAACATCTAGTTTTGTGAAAAGAGTTTTATGAGTAGAGTATATTATTTAGAAAGCATCAGGGTCAGGGTCACTATGAAAATACTGAAAGTACAATCTACTCCTTGTGGTTAGGGGCAACAACAGTGATACAGCAAAGTTGTGTTTTCTGATGGTGACTAACATGGATGTGGAAGGAAAGCCTTGCTGTCATTTATTTTCAACTCTGGATACATGATCATGAGATACATTTTGCTGCCAAAAAAAAACTTAATTATTTGTAACCTGTTTTCCATCTGTTTCCTCTCAATAGCATTTTAGATCCTGGTCCCTAGATCAGGGGTTGGCAGAAGTGTATTAAGACTGGATTTGCTATGAGATTAAAGTATGGCTTTGTGAACTCCGAGTCTCATCTGATAATTTGTTTTGCTTTCTTTCAGTGAAAAAGGCAATTGAGCTGAAGTCCAGAGGAGTCAAGATGCTACCAAGCAAGGACAGCAGCCACAAAAACTCTGTCTGTGAGTTATTTTCTTTCTATGTGAGGCTAGATACACCAATTAGAGGGAAAACAGGAGTAGATAAAATGGTCCCTAATTCCCTTCTCTGAGATAGTGCTCAATGATGACATGTTATACCTGTAAAACCTCTGTCTTTATAACCGACTGCTCACTGTTCTCTGGTTGAACGCCTGGAGCTGAGTTCTCATCTAGAAGGTCACATACATTTTACAGACTTTTCCCTCAGGATTCCTTGTCCCTGGTGATGCCATCAGACTCTACTACAGTGCTGAGTATTCATACATTGTGTTGGCCTGTGGTCACCTTCTTCAGCCATTCCAAGACTTCTCCTCATGTTGTCCCCATTCTATGTTCACTGGGGATTCCATATCTGAGTGCTCACAGGGGGTGCTAGCAAAAACTACATCCTGTGAGTGTTTTTGTTACTCTATCTTGACAATCAGGGCCCGTGGCTTTGAAATGAAATTGGAGCATGGAAAAAAATACCTTTTTAAATGGTAAAAATGATTGAGGGGTAGAAATGATTAATGGGAAGAAAGAGATTCTGTTCATCTATATAAGGTTTCGGTGTTTTGCTACCACCATCTGTATGTCTTAGAGGTAGAAAAGAAAGTGTTGGTAATCATTTTGAAACAATCAATGTGATTGACATTCTTAACGAGGTGATCTATAGCTTGACAGGTTCACTTGTCAGGTGATATGCTCATATGTAGTCAGCATTAGATCTGATTCTCCATCCACCGAGCATATGTTGTTCTGCTGGGGCGATACTGACAGAGCTTATACATGAAAGAATCTTTCTTCTGTTCCCACCAAGACAGAAAGCGACAAATCTGATAACTCCTTTCTGAGTAGTAGAAAGTGGCCTTTCTTATCTTTAAGCAGTAGTAAACTCTCTGCCATGCTCGAGGATTCAACAGTAAGGAAAAGGAAGAAGTAAGGAAATTATAAGAGATCAGTGTGTGCTTGAGGGGAAGACTTGACCATGAAAGGACAGCTGAATACCAGATATTTTCTAGAGGATACACACTCTGGCTCTACAAACGCTTATGATGTTCAGGTTCAAGATTCATTGTCAATAATACTAAACCAGTAACTACTTGTGTAATGTTATCGGCAAGATATGCTGAAATATTCTAAGTGGTTCTTACCCATCTTTGTCATGCGGTGGACACTGAGCACTTAGTTATCCCATGAAGTACTTCTCTATCTAAGAAGGAGGAGTCAGAATCTCCATCAGTTATCACAGGGTTTAGCAACAGGAGACCTTGCTCTATAGAGGTCAAGAGAGATACTGACACTAGTCTCACATGTGTCTCTGTTGTGGCTTAGGGTGTGCTTGTTAGGACAAGTTCTAAGTCTGCTGTCAGCCAACAAGGCTGGCCATTTTCCCTATGTGCTTGGTGGATTCCTCGCCATCAATTTGAGGGAAAAGTGTGAGAAAGCAATTTACATTCTTCACACAGCATGGCAACTGGCTACACATGGATTTCCACAGACTGGGTAGAGATGCTAGGCCCTATTTCTTCTAATGCCCTCCACTAAGGTTCAGGCTCCAGACCCTGAGCTCCTTTACCATAGCCTCGTAACACTAGGTCATACATTTAAGCCTGTGTAACCCTCTACCACAGGTAGTTTAGAGGTTCCCTCAACTGAGGGTTTGATGATGTTTACAAAAGTGGGTCTAGAAAACCTACCAAAAGGTCAGGATGGATCATGAGCTATCAGGCATCACCCTGAGTTATCCCTCTGCAGTGCTCTGCTCTAATAGAGCCTTTTCTTCTTCTTGAGAGTCCTCATAAAAGAAAAATGTAACAATGATCACCATGTCAAAGCTCTTCCACAGGGTGCAAGTCTGAGCCTGGCAAGACATGTGCTCATCTGACACCTGGTAGGAACAGACCACAGAAACCCTAAGCTTCAAAAGGGAAGAAGCTAGAGACTTGGTGTGTGTGTGTGTGTGTGTGTGTGTGTGTGTGTGTCCCAGGGTGGCCTTTAAATTGTGACAGTCCTTCTGGCAAATGTTGAGATCACCAGTGAGCAATACCAGATCTTGCCATTGTGTGGGCAATGGTGGACACAGTCTCTCCTCTTCTTCTTCTAGGCTTTCCCCAGGGCCATAGTCATCCTATATGCTTTCCCTTGGAGGATGGACAGCTCAGTCATGTAAATAGCCATAAGGCAGAAGGAAGACAGATGCTTGTTTTTACTTTCAGCTGGAAACAATTTCCTCATGCAAAGTTAATGACAAATGACTTTACAAATTCAATATACATTTCCTCCAAGGAATTGACAGCATACTCTGACTGGCTATTGAGTGTTGGGTTGCAGCTGTTTCTGTAAAGCAGCAGAGGAAAGTAGCTTCAAGCACCTTGTCTTGTTTTATTGGATATTTTATGTATTTAAATTTCAGATGCCATCCCCTTTCCTCATCCCTCCCCAGAAGCCCCCTAGCCCATCTCTCCTCCTCCTGTTTGCTTTTATACCATTTTAATTACATGCAAGAATTAAGGTCACTTCTAGGTTGAGGAACTAGCAATACAATAGATGCAAATAGTCAAGGAATGAGCAAGACAATAAGCACAAATAGTCAAAGAATAAGCAGGGCAATAAACAAAGTTTTGTGATCACTCCCATGATCACTATTTCTAAGGGTTTAGCAAGATGACCAAAATAGTGTCTATTCTAAAGCTGTCTTTAAACACACTGTGAACATAGCAATAGCATGTATTGCGATGTAGGTCTTGGGGGAAGAATAACCACTAAACATAGTGGAAAAAATATTCCCCAAGTGTTTTCCCTTTTAGTTGATTTTTTTGTCTCTTGTCTGTATATGTAACATTTGTATTGTTTGGTAATCAATGTTGTCTACCTTGAAAGACATACTTGAAGTGTAAACCATTTCCAAAATCCATGAATCCAAATTCATCCTAACTTTGCATGCAATCATGTGTCTCTTACTTGGGGTTTTATTGCTGTGAAGAAACACTGTGACCAAGGAAGCTCTTATTTTAAAAAAAAATATTTAATTGGGGCCGGCTAACAATATGACAGCCTGCAGACAGACATGGTGCTGGAGAAGGAGCTAAGAGTTCTACATCTTGATCTACAGTCGGCAAGAAGAGACTGTGAGCAACTCTAGGCTTGGCTTGAGCATATAAGATGTCAAAGCTTGCTCCCACAGTGACACACTTCCTCCTACAAGGCCATACCTACAACAATGAGGCAACACCTCCAAATAGTGCCACCCCTATGGCCAAGTATTCAAACACATGAGTCAATGGGGCCATTCCAATTCATACCACCACACCATGCTACTGACAGGTGACAGTTGGTAGTTGATTGTGTTTATGGGAGTATC
Source organism: Grammomys surdaster (assembly GCF_004785775.1). Lineage (NCBI taxonomy): Eukaryota > Metazoa > Chordata > Mammalia > Rodentia > Muridae > Grammomys > Grammomys surdaster. The sequence goes on along the minus strand of NW_021604615.1, from coordinate 10,912,846 downwards.
CACTGCACTGGCTGCTAGCTTTTCATTTGAATGATGTGAAAGCAGACAAATGATCCAATCTATGTCTCTTCTTTTAAAGCCTCTGCTTCAAAGTGGGGCCTCGCTTAGGACACCGGAAATGTGCAGCCCAAGTACAGAATGTTTGCATGATGTTCTTGAACAACTGTCAAACAGGTTTCCTAAAACTGACTATTTGGAAAAGTTTCTCCTTCCATCCTGGGCCATGGTGTATTAACCTACTCAGCATGCTCCATGCTCACTGTCATTTTCCCTAACTTTTGCTTTTTTCAAGTATTAAGTAACTATATAAAACAAATAAAAAGACAAAAAGACTAGTGGCCATATAGTCACTGATTGTTGGAAAGAAAGAAAGAAAGAAAGAAAGAAAGAAAGAAAGAAAGAAAGAAAGAAAGAGAGTTTTCCATCTTGAATCAGTTCTTGTTTTCCTGGCACAGTGTGACTCAAGACTCAAACCTCCAGCACTAGGTTTCACCAGGGACATCTTCTGGCCTAGATCTTCTCTTTATAAACAAATCTGCAGAGGCTAAGAGGAAGGCAAGGAAGAAACTGAATTCTCATTAATCGTACACCTCTTGGAGATTAGGGAGAGAAGCCAGCTCACCATTTTTACCATTTTAGAAAATTATTTTCATGTGACCTACTTTGAGAATAAACCTAGGAAGATAGGCCTGCCATTCTGACTCCACTCCTGACTCTAGCCTTTCCCATCCCCAAATCTACCTAGAGCATAAACCCACCTTTAACCCCAGAAGTGTATCATCCATAGACAATGCCAATGTTCTGATACTTCAGTTTGGAATACATCTCCAGACAGAATCTTCCCAGGTTGTAATTGCAGGGTTAAGGAGAGGTGTGGTGTGGTTGCTCTGCCAATCCTCTCTCGAAGAATCTTCCAATTAACATGACTTGTTTTGCCCAACAACAAAAACCGTATTGTGTTTTATAAAAATGTTACCAAAGGTACCATGTTTACTGTTAAGTGTGCAGAGACACCTCTCATCATCAGAGCTCATTTCTAGGACTTGAAGGTTCTAGGATTTATTTGACTAATAGCATACGCATGTGATCTCTCTCCTTGCTTAATAGAAGCTCTGCCTGCTGTTGCAAGCACCAGTCTCCTCATGTGGAGCCATCCAGATCAGCTTTAAGGCAGATTTTTAAAGAAGGAAAAATAATAGTCCCATTAACCTCTAACAGCCATCCGAAGGTTTAATAATAAAAAGAGGGATAATTGCCCCAATCTGCTTGCTTCCATTGCATGTAATTCCAGGGTGCATTGCGATCATTACAGATCTTCGCTTTCCTCAGATGGCTCTATCCTCATATTGCATGAAAGTACTAAACTTAATGTAGTGCTTTATAAATCAGGTTAGTAAATTATGCAGAGTCTGAATAGGCTTTTGTCACTGCAGGAGCTGAAATATCTTCTCAAATACCCAGGAAAACCTTTCTGCAAAAAGCTTATGTCTAGATCTACCTGGGGAAGAAAAGTGAAAGGAGAAATTGCCTCCAAAGCTAGGTGGTCCACCATGGCACACAGGACACTCACATGCATGTGATTCTTAAGGCAACCAGGAAAGTAAGATCCATTAAGACAAGAAAAATGGGACTCAGTTGTGTTAGTGGTTTAGTGATGGTGAAATTAAAGTGCATGCCTACTGCAAAATAAAATATATGCTCTTTGAACATCCTGAGTAACAAAATCAAAAGCCTGACTAACTAGTGGGTAGAATTCCCATAGCAACATGACCAGAGGCTGCATTCTATTATTCCTAAAACTGACAGAGAAGCCTAGAAAAGGTACCTCCACTAGTCCTGATTATGATATGTCTTAGCATGCCCATGGCAGATTCCCACAGCTCAGCATATCACAAATGTCTTCATAAAACTGTATAAAACAAAATATCCTAATCTTTTTATCTTTGGATCTCTGGATGACTGTGAGGAGACTGCTAGCCCTTGGGTGTCTATAAAATAGAGGATAACTCTAGTGTTGGTCAGAGGAGGGAGCCCAGATGCTGATACAGAAATGATCTTATGTGATTTTATGTTTGAGAGTTTGGTCAGAAAATCCTAAGGGATGAACTGATCAATCATTGATGTTCTGATCTCAATTACACTCAGTGTGTCAACTTTAGACATGAAGAAAATAAGACGGCAAGATCAAGTAATGAGACGGGCTTGCAAGGTAGATAAGTAGGTGGATTTAAGAATTAAGATATACTCCATGGATAGAAGGGGACTGGGAAAAGATGGCTCTCCCAAGCTATGTCATTTCATTAAGAACATGCTCTAAAGCTATAAAGGGAACACTGAAAATAATACCAAAGTCATTATATTTGTTACTGCCTTCATAGAATTACAGAATTTCATAACCAAGCTGACTTTTGTTTCCAAGGGAAGGAATCAGATTGTCTATAACCAATAGACCCTGCCTCCAGTCTATGAGAAGTTTTGAGATAAGTATGTCAAAGTTGTCTAAGGGGTGAACATGCTCATTATTTAGAGGTAAGTTTAAGGAATTTGATGGATGCTCTGTGATGTGGCCCATGAAAAGAAGGGCTCAGGGATGGGGTTGATATAGGCAACAGGGCAGACAATGGTTCTGCCTTTCTTAGTGTTCTTAGAAAACTTGATCCCCATGATCAGCCAGGGCCTCTCCTCCCTCTCCCTCTCCCCCTCTCCCCC
>NW_021604615.1:10886737-10909737 GCF_004785775.1 Grammomys surdaster | reverse complement strand
CTCCTTCCTCTCCCCTCTTCCCTCTCCTTCCTCTCCCCTCTCCTCCCTCTCCCCTCGCCCTCACCCTCACCCTCGCCCTCGCCCTCTGCTCTCCCTCTTACTATGAATGACTAACCTGCACACAGCACAGTCAGCCTCCCCTGAAGTCTGCCCCCGTCCTGTGCCTCCCAATGAGTGACACTGACAATGAGATAGAAAAAAGAGGAGGAGATTGACGTGGGATAGCGTTGAGAATGTAGTAAGATCCAATACTAGCATGCTTGCCTCTGCATGTGTGTGTGTGCGTGCATGTGTGCGTGTGCGTGTGTGTGTGTGTGTGTGTCTGGTGTTTGCATGCATGTACACGCACACATTTGTGAGTATATTCCCAAGTGCTTTCCTTGTAAGATCTTCTTTATAGCCATCCTCCAGGTAGCTACTGCTAATTTTGTCTTGATGCCTATATATAGTGTCCTAGACTCTCATTTATGTAAAAGGATGCAACATGTAATCTTCTGAATAGGCCTTGTCATTCAGCCTAACTTCCCCTAAGTCCCACCTTAGTAGAGATTTATTTTTGGCTTTATGGATTTTCAAAGCCAGATACAAGCCAGGCTAATTATTCATTAACCCTTTGGAAGATCATGCATTTGTGTACAGTATGAGCAATTATGAATAAAAATGTTACAAACAAGCTTTTAAATCAATGAAGGCTTTCTCTTCCCTTGGATGGATGCCCAGAGGTAGAACTACTTCTATGTTCTATCATGACCACATGTTTAGCTAGCGAACTAGTGAAGTAGCGAATTATCCAACTGCTTTCCATCGTCTCTATCCCACTTTGCAGTCCCACAAACAGCCCATGTGCTGTCATAGCATTACCTTATCCTTCACCCTCATCCATTCTGATAGGTGGGTACTAATGTCTTATTGTAATGATTAAGTTGTATTTCTTTACTAAATAAGGATACAGAGGATTCATGCATCTTTTTGTCTTTTTCAGATGTAATTTCTGATTGCTTTTTCTTATTGACATTTGACCACTAGTTATATAGTCTAGGTCCTAGTCCTTTATGGGACATATAATATACAAATACTTTTTTATGTCTGAATGTTGTCTTTTAATATTTTTCAAGGGTTCTTTGGAAGAATTGATCTTATTTATATGATAGAGTTCAATAAAAAACAAACACACATATCTGGTTTCTCTTTGGAGAAAGTGGACTTAGTAACTTTGGGCAGGATGACTATGGGTCAAGAGGAACCACACGCTACAACTTCCCTAAGCATCAGCATATCCAGAAAAAAAGAGAAAGATAACAGAAAGCCAGAGCCACCAGAATCTTGTAACCTTCTGGTTGCAGGGGTGTTTCACCTTATACACCTAATATTGTAGATGACCAAACATAGAACTGGCCCACTGTCCTCATTCATATATCTACTTTGACATGAGCTCAGATGAGTTGTATTCATCCAGCATTGAGATTTTAATCGTGGAAATTGAGTTTAAATGATTAAGAGATGAGTAAATATGTTTTCTAAATTTGTAGTCACTTATTTCAATACTCTTGATTTGTAATGTTTCATCTGGTCCTATGATTTGGGACTAAAGCTGGCAATTGTTCTGTTTATTGACATCTGAAAAAAGTGTAATAGTCTAATTTATACAATGATGCTTTTAAATTTTCAGAAGGGCTCATTTATTAGCATATTTATTGAATTAAATAATTTGATTACAATGATTATTTATTCCTTAAGGTATTTATTTAGTTATATCCCTTATAGTCAATGAATTGACATTCTCCTAAGGAGAAAGCAGGCTGGAGGGAGTCTCAGTGGTAAACACATGCCTTGCTTAAGATGTGTGATAGCCTGTGGTGAGAGAGGAGTCAGTGGAGATTCAAAGGCTGGGTAAGAAGTGAAGTTCTTTGAAGAGTCAACATGCCATGTTATCAAGCATTTCTCTACAGGCAGCATTAGAATTCTGCACGTTCAACTTCCCCATTTAAATCATCCCTTGGAGAGTTTGCCCTTGAGTTGGACACACAGACAAAATGACAAACACCAGGGAACATTCAAATATTCTGCTTGCAATGTCTATCTGGGAACATTACAACTTCAGCAAAAAAATCAGTTTCAAGAACATGCAAGAATTTTGAGTACTAAAGTTCCCCCTAAAGATGCTGGGCTTCTATATAGATATAGACATGGCAGGAATTCTGAGTTTATATACGTTTGCTATTGGGAGAAGTAACCACATGTATGAATGGTACTTTTGAGAAGAACTGTTTTGTATATAATTTTTAAAATGATTAAAAATAATTGAAAAACTCTGTGATGCATTCTACGAGTATCTTCTCTGAATATACTAAAAGTGATATTAAAAAATATTATCTCATTTATGATATTAGAAACTATCAATTGTGGACAAATTTGATGGTAGTATAACCTCATCCAGTGCAGGGTTTAATGTCAGTGGTGATTCTAGCCAACTATTCTCTTACTTATGTCTGGGTACAAGTACCATAAAATATCTAAGACTTATCTATAACATTACTTTTAGTAATTAAATTAGTTTTGGGGACTACTCTCAGTCCCTACCTCCCTACCACCATTATGGTCCCCACTCCTCACCAATCTCTCATGTTCATACCAATTAATTTCATTTTTATCCCCCATTTAGATTAAACAGAGCCCTTTGTATGTTACCCTGGATTTGGAACTATCTATTGGAATCTAGTAGGCTAGAAGAGTATAAACTTAAAAAATCCAGTGTTGCCCACATCCCCCACACACCCCAAATCTATCATTACTCAGTCGTTCAGAAGTAAAGAATAGGGCCCTGTGGACCAATCCTTCTTCTTTGCTTGATCATTGGCAGGTTGGTCTTGTGTGTGCCTAGTATAGGTCCCTGTGCTTTTTGTGAGTCATTGAGTTCAGTGGTTGTCTTGAGTCTAGAGTGACAGTTAATAGCTTTTCAGTGTTATCTTCTGGCTCTTATGCACACTCCTTCTTCTGAAATGTTCCCTGAAACTTTGAGGGGGTGTCACACGTGTCCTGTTTATGACTGAGCCCACAACCATTGCTTATTTTCTTCATTTCAGGCAGCCATGATTCTCTGTATCTACCACTATCCATGCAAAAATGGTAAGGGAGGTATTCAAGCCTGGCCTTGAGGAGTGATAGCTCCAATGTCTTGACTCCCTTTATTCTACACATGACTGCCTCTGACCTCTCCTTGGATGTTCTTTGATAACATGATAGTTTCCTCTAGTATTGTCAGCCTCCAAAATAAAGCCCCCTTCATCTACTAGAGAGTGAATGCTCCAACATTCCAATGTATGTCTGATGAACTAATTATTATAAAGTGAAATAAACTTGTATTTCTCATGATTCCCTCATTAAAATTCAAAATAGAAAAGGAGATAACTGTAGTGTGCTTTTTAAAAATGAGGTTTAGGATCCAGGGAAATTAATAATTCTTTTTTTGTTTTTGTTGCTCTGAATCTCTTATGCAAAAGTTAAATGTTTTGGTTAAGATACAACTTACAAATTCTATCTTGGCACACAAGGGGGTTATTATCATATATTAATTGTGCATAATAATGGGGTCCCCTATGACATCCTCAAACATTTACACACAGTATTTTAGATCATATTAATCCTGACCCTCTTCTGTCTTCATCTCATCACCATCATCCTCTTCCTTCTCAGTCAGTGATGGCAAGGACTTGTGTCAGCACAAAACACCCCAAGACCAAGTTCTCAGCAAAAAGATTTATTTGCCCCAAAGGGTTAAAGGGCAGGAATAAGAGACAAGGAAAGGAGATATGCCAAGAGGGAGAAGGAAAAAGAGAACGAGGGAGGGGGGGGCAGAGATATTTGACCAAGAGGGACTGCCTCTAGATAGAGAGGAGACTGTGGCCTACAGGCAAATAGCAGTTGATAAAGGAAAAAGGGGGAAACCTGTGTTAGGATGAGTTGCTTTGTTTTGATTGACTGTTAATGAGGTGAGCCAAATAGGGCTTTGATTGCTGAATTTCATTACTTTAATAGTTGAATCTTAGTGGCCAGCCTGGGGAATGGGAGGGTGAGGGGGGTGGGAAGAAGTGGCTAAGTAAGAGAATGGACCTGAGTAGCTAGCTTTAGGAGTGTAATCTAATAATTTATCAAGGCAAAAGGAATGGGGGAAGGGCAAGGCCCGCCAGAGCTATGTTTTCCATACTCAGACTACTACAGTCCTTCAGTGTTCCATCTCCTTTTGTGGGTTGTCTTGTTTTGATTTTGGTTTTGTTTGGTAACTATGTGTTTAATTAGGGTTACATACAGACATATATGTCAGACTTTGTTTATAGGCACATGGACAACTTACCAGTTAATACACCACTGAAGAAAGAAAACTGTCTCTATTCAGCAACTACTTCTGTCTTATAAAAAGATCACTATCCATGCTCCAAAGGCTTGTGGCATCCATGACTGAGATCATCCTGCCTTCTATTTTGTTGCTGTTTTATTCATTTTTCTGATTGATTAATGAAGATATTTTGGTTATCTTCAAGTTCACTGTCCCACCATAATAAACAAGGAGAATTGCCAATAGGTTTCTCTCAACACTGTAAGCACCCCCATGCCTAGAATATATTGAAATCTAAGTCTATAGTTTATATTAAGGTATGTTCTGGTTATGAGATGTCTCGTGGGTTTGAACAAATGTGTCATGTTATGTGGTTCACAGTAGCTGAGTAGAGTCTCCAAACCCTCAGCTCCCACCTTCTGTCCTTTCATCTCTCTTTCACCATAAACTCTGGTAAAGATAACCTTTGCCAAAATTTTCTCTTTTCCAGAATGTTCTACAGTAGGAGACAAGTAGCCCACAGCTTTTCCAGATCAACACTACTTTTGTTGAAGTGCATGTCAAGTTTCCTCCACTGCTCTGTGGCTTCTGCTGCGGGGTTATTTTCATTGGTTCAGAGATCCCTGACCAGGCAACATCCTTACTTACAAGTTTAAGTTTGTGACAAACTGTGACCCTCTCCTCAGCACTGGCCCTGATGTCACTTGTCAAAGTCCCTGGCTTCTGCTGTGGTCAGTCTTTTGGTTTGGTGCCACTGAGTAATTGAGAACTCAGCTTTGAGGTTGCAAAATGAATTTCCACTTATGACATGAGGTTTTGAAAATGTTTTGTGTATTTATGTCCCAGCCTGTTGTCTTCAGTGAAATATGTGTCTAGATTTTCTCATTTTTCAGTTGTTTCTTTTTAATTGAGCTCTAGGGAATTTTATTGGATGGAGGAAGTCTGTTTGTTTGTTTGAGATTGTTTTACTTCCTGAAGTCCAGGTTGCCCTGGGACTCACAGTGTATCCCAGAAGCCTCAGATACTCTGGTATCCAGCACCAGTGTAGTCTTTGGCAGAGAAAATCCTAAGTTTAATAAATTCTAATTGATTTCTTCCAATGTTTTCTAGATTAATGCCTTAATGACAGGATTGTGAACGTGTTGGGTTTCCTTTTGTCAGGGTATAAGGTCCAGATCTAGAGTCTCTCTCTGGGGTGTATGCCTCTTGAACTGTCCTATCACTATTGACTGAACATCATCCCTTTGAGTTTCCTCAGTTTCTCCATCACTGCTCAGTGGACTCTACTATCACTTCTGTCTTGGCTCTCTGCTGTTCAGTTGCTCTGTGAGTCTTTTTCACTAATGCTAGGCTGTCTTATTTGCTGTGACAAATATTTGAGTGAGCTCCACGTTTCCAGAGAATTTGGAGTGTCTCCCATGCTCACATTGAAGGAGGAACATTTTAAATGCATGAAGAGTTCTAGGAATAAGAAGTTCAGCCTAGAAAGATTTCACAGGCAGTCAGTACATTTCTATTCATGAGGAAACCTGAATTTCATGTTTCCCCCCAAACTTCTGTTTGTTTGTATTTCTCCCTGAACTTCAATGAGAAAATGCCAATTATAGCTTTATAGAGAAATATATACTACTCACAGATGTAGACACAATGGTCCTCACATACCCCTGAGAATAGTTCCACTAGACTTTTAAGTGCGCTGCCAGCTCCATATAGCTCAGGAGGACAAGATTCTTCCTTGGTGAGTGATTCTTCGAAAGTCACATCCCAGGTCTAGCATCTAAAGCCACTAGGCCTCCTGGTACACACCTGTTACACCAGCTATTTGAAAGACTACAGCAGGAGGATCACACATCCTAGGCTGGTGTGAGCTTCAGGTGAATGAAAAAGATGAAAGGTGGTTGTCGTTGTAGTGTTCTCTCTAGCATGTGCCAAGCCTAACATTCAACCCTTATATGACAAAATAGTAAATCAGAAGCCAATTTATTAATTATATTAATTGCCATGACATGGTTATAGCTCAGCGGTAGAGAGAATGTGTCCCTTCATTTGAGCCCCTAGCTAAACAGAAAAATAAACAAATGAATCAAAAGAAACCATAAACAGAAAGTTTTATATGTATGATATATTATTATTTTTTATAAGCATCATCCCAAGAAATGTTCCATTTGCATTTATGAGCTAACATATACAAAGAATGGTTCACACCTCTCGTGTTCTGTTCTAAGATAAAATAGAGACTATTTGTGTTTTTGACAGAATTATACTATTGTATTCACTTACTTTTCAGGAGACAAGTATTTACTGTATCTGTATTTTGTAGGTGCTTCTGCGTAGTTTTCATTGTGTTTAAATATAAGATAATACCATCACTATGAATCAGACAAATAGATCGAGTTCAGAGGCTTCTGTGTATAGAATACTGCTATATAAACATTCAGTGAGAAAGAAATTCACTTGAGTGTACTAAGCATGTTCACATTGAAAAAGGGTGGTTGTGGAGTGGTTCTCAACATTCAAGGAAGCAGAATGGTTCAGGTAGACATGGTTACCAGTGATAAGCAGAGGCTGAGGACAGCACAGAAGCTTGAGGCTCCTTGCATCCCATGGAGATTAACTGGCCCTGGGAGTGGCAGGGGCAAAGGATTTCCCCCCAGTGCAGAATGGAGCAAAGCTCAAATGTTTTCACAAGCTGGGCACACAAGTCAAGGCCTCATAGTCTTAAAGGTGGCTGAGATGTTTAAAGGTCCCTAGCTATTAGCTAGAGTGGGAGTCAGAGATGTAGTCCCAGCATGCGACTGTTAGCCAAAGAGCAAGGAAACATCATTCAGGCCTCCAAGGGATAGACATCCAAGAAGACTGGCAAAAAAAAAATTGTCAGAGATTAAATAGCTAAACTGTTAAAGACTCAGGCTCACACTTAACAAGGTCACAGGTCATGTTGCAAATGCTGTTTCCACAGCTCCCTTTTCAGGGGGAAAACAATTTATCCCAGCCCCAGGGAGACAGAGACAGATTTCTAAATTTGAAGTTAACATGGGAAGTTGCAGGTGAACCATGGCTACATTAGTGAAACTCAAGCTTAAAAAAATAGGGGAGTGTGGGGCAGCTTCTTTCTATTTACTCAGAAAATATCTCAGAAACAAGACTAGAAAATTAAAGCAGAGAGTTAGTAAATATGGATAGACCCTTGAGTCCTTCCTTCTCTATTACATCTGTCTATAATTCATTTTCAATGGAAGCTCTATGATGAATGTTCTTTTAGGCTTGTTTGCTTTGCTCACCCACAAGCCACCAGGGGAATGAGATTTCCATCACTTATCCGAGGGTCACCAATGTCTTTTAGCTTCAAGGTGGTAACTTTTTCCTTCTCCTTTTTTCTCTCTATAGAAATGATTTTTTAAAAAAAAAAAAAAAAACCTCAAAAAGCATTTCATGTTCAAAAAAAAAAAAAGAAATTAAAAAAAAAAAAAGAAACAAAAAAAAAAAAACCTCACATATATATAGCACAACTTCATGTGGTCTTGGAGTTCCATAAGGGGCCCAAATAGAGGTGGTTATTCAAACCCTTGCATTCTTAGTTAGATAAAAACCTAATGATTGTAAATAGGAGAGAGCCCATAGGATGGTTAGTGGCGTGGGGAAATGGTCTGGAGGATGAGGAATCATTCACCAGAAGATGCTGGATCCCTCAGCTCCATCATCCTATCTGGAGGAGAGTGCTGTTTTCTTTCTGATACTGGGATATCTTCCTTCACTAGAGCATTTTGTCAGAGTTTTAAAGAAAAAATGAAGGTTGTTGTGATTTTCTTTCAATTGCTGTTTTTCTTGTTGTCTTAATTCACTAGAGTTTGGGGTATACTTCTGGAGTGTAACGTTCATAGTCCCATGACTGAAAGCAGATCTCAGATGAACTGGTAGCCTCTGCCACCATCTACAGACATGTGAGTCAGCTTGGACACATGAATCTTTGAGCAGGTTCTCACAGTGACTGAAGGGCCTATTTGTGACAGCCCACCTTCCGTGCTAAGGCGCCAACACACTGTCACTATCCAGGAAGCCATCATTATAATGAATGGACCAGTCTAATTTTACAGAAAGGAGCCCAAGCTGAACTTGAAATGGCAATTTGATGATGTGTGGTGAAGACTCAAGAGTTTCTACAGTGAAAAAGACAATTAGACTGCAGAGTCATTAAACTCAGCATCTTGGCTACAGTCAGCCCCAGGCTACTTTAATTTATAGTCATTGTTTTTTGACATAAAGCAAGAGAATGGCTTCAGTTTTGCAATGTAGAATCAGTTTATTAATCAGTTTAAATGTTGTTCTTGCAAAGACATCAAGATAATCACTCCTGAGATTACTCAGAAGGTTCCTGTAGGAACGCAGAAAATTGATAGCTAGAGAATAGAATTCTTGCTTTGCTTTTATTTTCAAACCTGAGTGTGATTTTATATGTCTCCTTCTAGATGAGGCTTAGTCTCAAAATGTTGATTCCAGAATTAATTTGCTTAGGAGAATTTATCACAGATGTTGCTAATTGGTAAATTCTGATCGGTTTTGCTGCATTGCTACAAACCCCCAACATAGACAGTGCAACTTTATTGAGATATGCATGTAGGAGAGGAACTTAAGTCTTTTGATGAAAATACTGATGTTGCGATAATAGTCGGTAGCATTCAGAAGCAGACAGGTCACATGATGCTGCTGCAGTGAGGTCAGGGATGTTGTATGGCTTCCTCTGTAGTATGTGAAGATGGATTTAATTGGTATCCCTGAAGGAAGAGGGGCTATAACATGCTTTCTGATGGCTCATGTAGAGGATGAGGTGAGTGCTCATAATTTAGCAAGGAAAGAAAGAGTACAAAATACACATGTAAATAAGAGGAATAGTTATCGTCATTTTGATGAAAAATACACGTAATTTTCAAAGTTCCTCGCATTCTGTATTTAGAAAAGACTACTACTAAGGTGAAACACAGGTTTTGGTGCATCTGTGGTCAGTTTATCATTAATGCAAATGTGTTCTCAGGAACTGAGGGAAAGATGCTTTATCTTTATGTGAAACAAACAAAATTTTTGCCATTGTGCAAACTTACTTAACTATAGTACCCCAAGGATCATTTTAAAATCAATCAAAAGCATTAAAAGATCATGAATTATCCTGTGTATGTGTATTTGTATATGTGTACGTGTGTGTTTATGTGTGTATATATGTTTGTATGTGTGTATATATGTGTGTGTTTTTGTGTGTATATATGTACATTTTTATGTGTGTGTACATGTTTGTGTGTGCATCTTTGCATGTGTATATTAAGACAGGGATTGAACTCAGGTTTTGGTAGATACCTGCTACACAGTCAGGCCACTGCTGAGCTGGGCTCTCGGCTGGCTTTTTATTATTGCTTTGTTTTGGTGAATCAGAGTCTCACTAAACTGACTGTCCTGGTCTTGAACTCACTGTAGCTCTGGTATGGTTTGAGCTATGGTCCGCCTTTCTCAGATTCCTGAGAAGATGGGATTACAAACCTAAACCAAATGGCTTTCTTTTACACTTGAAGATCACTGACAAAGCCAACAATATAGAGCTAAGACAAAGCCAAAAGAAAATGAAAAGAGATTAAAATTGGAAGGTCTGTGCTTGATTCTTCCTCTCTTGCTCAGAGGACTTTGGTGAATGGTTGACTGCCTTTGTGCCTTGCAGTGAAAGCCAGCAATATCAAAAGAAACTTACAGGTGTCAATTACAAGCCTGTGACTAAACATTGAGTTGAAACCACAACACAAACATAAAATTTAGCATACCCCTTTAAAACATTTTTTTTATCTTAAGTAGTTATTCATGTTTTTATGTTTCTGGGTGTTTGCCTGACTATACGTATGTGGACCATGTTCAATGTGGTGCTCATGGAATCTGATAGAAGGCAGCATTGGATACATGAAGCTCAAGCTACAGGTAGTTGTGAGCCTCCATGTTGGTGCTGGGAAACAAACCCACATCCCCTGTAAGAACAGCAAGAGCTCTTAAGCACTGAGCCACCTCTCCAGTACTATGACTTAAAACAATCCTGTTACACTGTACTTAATGGTCCTCTGAGTGCTGGCAGGCATGATTCTCCCTATGGGTTGTGATCCTGCAGCCCCCCCTACAGAAAGCTTCAGGACATTAAGAATAATCATTTAGAAAGGAAGTTCTTAGTGCTTAAAGTTCCACCTATAAGAAGCAGCTAGCTGTGGTTTTGTGGATGAGTGACCAACAGAATATGTAAAACTGCCCTTCTGTGGGCTGTCCATCTCTACCCACACCTTCAGAAGCAGGAATTCCCTTAACTGGGTATTGACAATGCTTTCGCCCTTGCATGCTAGCAGCTGTTTACACCAAGCTTCTGCCCTTAAGACCATCTTTGACTTCCCTTTGCAAAGGGATGTCTCTGGGACAAGATGTTAGAGGACAGAATAAAACATAAGTGAAACCATGGCTGGTCTAAATCAGAAAAACTCATGGACACATTGATTTTTTTAAATCATCTTGTAGTTTTAAAACTTATAAAACTTATAGCTTTAATAAAAACATATATTGTCCAGTTTTACAAAATTCATAGTTTCTTTTGTGTTTTGAGACAGAGTCTCACTGTGTAGACCAAGCTGGCCTCAAACTTATAGAGATCTGCCTGTCTCTGCCTCCTGAGTGCTGGGATTAAAAATTTGAGCCATAGCTCCTGGCAACTCAGTATTCTTCCCTTACACCACCTTTGTGTGTTTTAAAAGGAGCAACGAAGTAATTGAGCTTCCCCAGTCCTGGCCCCAAGAGGTCTAAAATGGGCAGAGTTCCCCAATGTCCAAGTAGCCATAGGATCTGCTTAAGTTCTAAGCAGAGGTGGGCGATGTGTTTCTCGGGCTCCTCACTGAGGACCCTCCATCATTGCTTTCTCCTCCTCACCCTGTGGGGTACTGTGGAATCCCCTTCACTGCCTCTGCCCCTGTGACTCGGGATACTTTACTGATTGAACCACAGCATCAAATCTCTTACTTTCAGGTGGAGCCCTCAGAGTGAGCATGCTTCTTCCTTCAGAGGGCAAATCACCAAGTTTCTGAATATCTATGTAAGAAATACTTTTCCATTTTTGTTTTTCAGACAGAGTCTTCCTCACTTTGTAGGTCAGGCTACCCTGGGATTCACTATGTAATTCAAGCTGACCTTGAATTTGTAATAAACCTCCCGCCTAAGTCTTCCCTTTACTGAGACCACGTACATGAGGATAATGTAATTACGACTAATGCCCAATATTATTTTTAAATATTTAATATTAAAATATATCATTTAACCTCTTATCTTTTATCACTCAATGCACGCCCGACTGAACACCTGTTAAACTCCTTACACCCTTTCAAGCTCATGACCTCTTTTTCTTTGTTATTGTTGCATGTATTGTATTGTATTGCTTACAACACCACAATTTATTATATATTAATAAATAAATATTATATATTATATAACATATTACTGATATATTATACATTATACATTATACATTATACATTATACATTATATATTATATATTATATAATACAACTTACATAGTATAATATACAGATAATATGTGCTATATAATATATTGTATAATATATAGTATATTATAATATATAGTTATATATATTAATAATATACATAATATTTATATAATGCATAATACTCATATGGTATATTATATATAGCATACATATTATATAGCATACAAATTATATGAATATGTACATATTATATATTATATATACCATATATTGAAACATATTTTTAGTATATGTATATAATATTTAATATTTGGGGTGTTGTATATATAATATATAGTATATACATATATATACTATATATATATGTGTGTGTGTGTGTGTGTGTGTGTGTGTTGTTTTTATTATTAAATAGAAGGACTAATTCTCCGTCTCTCAATCACTAATTGCCTGTAGAACCTTGTCTAGGGTAGGTGCCTGTGACATTTCCCCTTTCTTCATTAACATGTCTACTGGTTCCATTATTCATTATTCAGTTCTTGTTTAGGCAAGCATATTGTTGAGGTATCATTAACTTCACTCTTTTTTCTTAAAAGACACAGTCTCTCAGCAGACAGCCTAGTCCTCTGGCTCTTACAATCTTTCTGTTCCCTTTCTAAAATGTACCCTGAGGCTTGGGTATTTTAAATGATATCTTGAGAATTTCATACAGTGTTTCATTTACATACTATATGTATGTAAACATATTCAATATGTATACATATGTATATATGTTAATACACACACATATCTATCTATCTATCTATCATCTATCTATCTATCTCTATATAGTATATATATTTACCCTTATTCCTCCCACATCTAAGTCCATCTTCCTACTTCATGTCTTTTAAAAGATTAATAACCCATCAACTCAAATTTGTGCTGTTCATATATATTTTGGGGT
The DNA here is from genome assembly GCF_004785775.1 of Grammomys surdaster. NCBI lineage: Eukaryota > Metazoa > Chordata > Mammalia > Rodentia > Muridae > Grammomys > Grammomys surdaster. Next base: position 10,896,952 of record NW_021604615.1, on the reverse strand, counting down.
GTGGGCATCCACTGGGGTATGGTCAAACAATCAGGAGGCACAATCAATTAAAGATAGTTGAGTCTTCCTTCGAAGAAGCTGTCATCTGTCTATAGCTCCTCAGTTAGTGATAGGGGCTCATGAATCCCTTCCCATTTGAAGCTAGGGGGTTGTTTGCTTGATCTTGTCAAGTCTTGTGCAGGAACCTCAGCCACTGTAGGTTTCTGAGGGCAGTGGTCCTGTCATGTCTAGAGACCCCATTTGGACAGGTTCTTCCCAACATCTGGCCCTTCCAGTGTTACTACTTCCTCTTCTATTGTAGTCTTTAATCCTTGGCAAGGGATATGATATAAATGTCCCACTTCTGGATGACTACTGTATGAAATCCTGGCCTCTTCGCTTTGAACAGTTTTGAGTTTCTGCAACAATTTCCCTGCACTGCACAGAAAGGCTTCTCCTATGAGGTCAGAGGGAGGGCTGCACTAATCTATAGTCAGAGAAATAGAACTTTAGAGAGCAGCTTGACAGTACTCACCCTTGGGGCCTGTGAGCTCCCAGATCATAGGTTCTTGGACAATTTTGAATTACCAGGTTTTTGTTTTCTCCTATTCATCAGATGTTCAATCTAATTAGAAAGTGGTTGATTACCCCCATAACATGTGTTCATTACTACACTCTTAGGCATATTTTGTCATACAGGTCATTATTGTAGTTCCCAGAGTGAGGTTTCTCACTGGAAACTCAATTGAATCTGTGGAGACTGGAGCTGATGGGAGCTGGTACTACAAAGACTGCTCTGTCCCCTCGGTGGATCAGTGTACTGCCTAACACTTTAAAGACCAATTGTTATTCTTTTACTTGTTTATAGTCATCATCATTATCATCCCTGTGCTAATTTTCTCTTTGCCAATTCTTGATTCTGGTGGGAAATTCATAGATAAACACTGACTTCTATGTATTGGGTATCAATTAGTTCATCTGTCACATAGCATAGACTTATCTCCTCAGAAAAGTAGTATGTTCGATGGATATGAAACAAGTGCACACTGATCACAGACTTTTCCAACAATGATGCCAAACTCAATATTCTGCAATTACCTTAGGATCTTTCATTATCCCCAAACCTTCATTAAGGACAATAGTCAGTGCTGATGAGACAACAGGTTCCAAGGAGTTCTTCATGTTAGTAATAAGCCAGGAGCAGCAGAGGCCAGGGTTCTTCTGCTTTGGTCAGAGGCAGTCACAAAGTACTCCAGGCTGTGAGAATCAGTGATATTTCCTGCTTATTTTGTGTGTTTCCAACTTTTATGATGGCATGATATTTACTTATCTAATACCTCCTTTATCCTTCTGTCTAGCCATGTGATAGATTGTAGATATTGAGCAAACTTTACCTTAGTAAATCAGAAGAAATTAAGTTAATGCAAATTACTAAGACGTGAAAAGTTTATCTCATGGTGTTAGATGGAAGCAGTGGATTCAGAACCATTTGTCTGAAAAAGCTCCAGCAAGGAGGGGATAGTCCGGATGTCTATACATACATGTGGGTGAATAAGGACAAATATTCACATGCACAATCTTATTAAATATCCATCTTCCACATTTATCTTTCCATTCCACATGCCCTAAAGCAGTTCACACAATGGAACTGGCAGTGGGGCAGGCACAGAGACACAGTGTTATTTACTTCTGACTACTATGGTGGCAGTTTGTAAGAAAAAGGCCCCATAGGCTCATAGGGTATGACACCATTAGGAGGTGTGGCCTTGTTGAAGTAGGCAGAGTTGTTGAAGGAAGTTGTCATTGAGGATGAGCTTTGAGGTCTCATCAGGTCCAGTGGGGCATTCTCTTCCTGATGCCTGCCTACCTGAGTCCAGACGTAGAGCTCTGAGCTTCTTCTCCACCACAAAGTGTCCTAAATTGGATGTCTGATTTCTGCCAATGTGTGCTTTTCCCACCTTTTTGTCCATCATCCATAACATTCCAATGCTCCTTATCTCTCTGTCTCTCTGCAGTCTGTCTTTACCTTCACTGCCATGTCTTTCCTGTGTTTGGAGTAGATCTATGTTAGTCATTCCCTTTGCTCTCCCCTCTTACTATGAGATCACTACTCCTGGCTGTAGGCTCTCTTCATTATCTGCTTTGTAGACTCATCTTGCACACATCCATGGTTTCCCCCACTGGTGCTGGCACTCCCCACCAGGAGTGACCACAAACTATTTGAGTAGGAGAGAAAAGGGGGTAGGATTCCTATTGCAGAGAGAGTTAACTCTTTAAAGAGCTATCCTTGTATCAGATTGCTAAAGCTAGCTGTGTGCTTAACCGGGGTCTACTATGCCTGTGCTTCTCCTTGCAACCTGGAGATTCTCCTCTGAGAAGTAGCTCCATGTGTAATAGTGTCTTCTGGGAGCTGAGAAAATGAACTCTAGGATGGCCTGAACCACAGAAATGAAGATAATGTCACCTGACTTGAGACTGGATTGGCAGCCAGATTTTAATTCCTGTTTTATGGATGGTCTATATACAGTGAAGTAGGAGATTTGTGTCCTCAAAAGGCCCTATAGTCCACCTTATAGTAATACCTGTCCCCTTTAAGAGAAAAGAAAACACACATCAAATCAGGCAACATACAAGTCTGTGGGATAACACACATACCTTAAATACATATAGCTCTAGTCTCCACCACAGCCATATGCCACTCTCATTTCCCATGAATTAATATAGGTGCGGTAACCACATAGACTACCCATTGTGAGGTAGATACATCATCACAATTACATCTTCTCTCTTCCTTAAAGCTAATCCTGAAGAAAACCTGATGGCTAGAGATGTTCTGTTTCCAACTAGAAACCCAAGTCAGTTTTATTCTAAAAGAATTCAGATTATTGCTGTTGCCTCGAATTGTGCTGTCAAAATACAAAATACATTATTCCTTGAAAATTTCATATTCGTTTCATAGATTTCTATAATATTATTTTTCAATAGATGCTAACTGTTTATAGTCTGTTTGGGAATGCTATTTTATGCCAATTGATTTTAATCTCCAGGACTAGAACACATTGGGAATTCAAAACATTTTCTAATATTTTATAGGGGACTTAAGGGAATTTTCTAAAGCACAGTCTGTACTTGATATGAGCATGTTTGAAAACTCCTTTCTGTTTATGGAAGATGCTTCATTTTGCTGCTATTGCTTTTGCATGCTGGCCATTTCATCAGGCTTTCCCCTGTGAGCATGAAGTCCTAAGAAACAAATGTATGATTTTTTTTTTCATTACTTGACTGACCCCCTTCCCCACCACTACTGAGAACAACCTCAGTAGTGAGGTTGTCTGTGGTAAATTGGAGTGTTTATAATGTGTGGTCACCGCTTTGAAAGGTCTGGTTTGTAAGATGGTAAAATGTCTCCACACACTGGGACATTTTTACCCCCAGGGTTCTCAGGAGTTAGTTGAGATCCCATTAAAACAAGTCTGGTTGTTTTTCTTCTTTGTGAGTTTGTTGTTGTTTTGTGTTTTGTAACGGTAACCACATAATTTGTCAATAAGTTTTTATTATCAATCTTCAAAATAATTTAGAACTAAATGTGCATAATTTCACTCCCTGCTAAGCCAAGGCTTATAATTTTGTTTTTTAAGGCTAATTTTAGGGCTCTGAACCATTTCATTTTAAGGATCTATGTGTTATTTATGGAAACTATTTTGAACTAATTAGGTTAGCAATTCGGACATCAAAACCAATTTTAAGTAGACACAGGGACAATATGACAACATCTTGCATTCAATGGCAACTCCCTGAAGACGGAAGGCCCCATGAGGACACACAATGCCACCAGCCCCTCCGGCCTCCAAGGGGAGGGGCTTATTTCACATATTCCTTTTTTGGGGAAGGGTGGGGGCTTATTTCTGAATAGGCTGAGAGATAGTTTAAGGCTTTGAGGATGAGGGCAGAGAGCAAAGCAAGAGACATTCTAACCAAGATCCCCAGTAGGGAGGCATTTAGAGGAAAAAACAAAAAACAAACCAAAACAAACACAACCCCCCCCAAAAAAAAACAGGGAAATTTAAAGACGTATGTTGCAACGATTTTAATGTAATATGGAGAAGTGAACAAACATCAATGCATGTTTCTCACACATGGCTAAACTTCCCTTCAAAGAGTGACTGAAGGATGCTGGGGTGGCTCAGTGGGTAACATACTTGCCCTATAATCATGAGGACCTGAGAATGGATGCCTAAGATCAATGTAAAGCCAGACACAACAGTGTATCTGCAATCCTACTGTAAGACAGGAACTGGAGAAATCAGAATACCCAGAAGACTGCCGGCCAGCCTGTCAGCATATGTGCTAGAATACAGACCCTGTTTCAAACAAGGGAAAAGCTTGAGATACTTGAGACTGTCCTCTGACAGGTGTGCTGTGCATGTATATGTCCATTCAAGGCCACCCCCCAGACCTTCCCACCCCTCACAGATGAAAGTAAAGAATCATAAAATATCATTCAATTCTTAACTAAATAATTTTATGTAAAGTTTGCTAATCCCTGATGTAGATCTATATGAAATATTTCATGTGCTTATATTCAATAATATATATGAAAAATATACTCTAATTTGATATTTTATACTAGTTATCATTTAGTTTGAAATACATAAAAAATGCTCTATCTGTGTGTAGTCTTCATGGAAATATTTTCTCATACAGAACTATAAGAATGATGACCACTGGGTTTGAGAATCTATCTTTCATTTATTAAAAATTTAAAATTTAAATATAATTACATTATCTCCCCCTGCCCTCTTCTCCCTCAAACCCCTCTTATGTCCTCTCCCCCCGAAAGAGAAGAGACTCTGTACTGATAACCAGAGAACTCTGGGCCGTATCTTCAAGCTCAAGGCTAAATGTGAGAGTTTTGCCATGTCACCCTCCACATGCTTTCTGCTTGTTCTCCTAAATCTAGAATATAATCCATATGTTTACCATTAATGATCTGATCACTGTTCCTTCTAGCCATCCCAGTTATCTAAGATTCTCTAAAACAACAGAACTGACAGAATAAACATATATTGTATTTGTTAATCTTGGACATGGAATGTGATCTGAGGTAAGGCTTCTTGACCTAAGTATTTCAACAGAGAAATAACTAATACAGTGCCTGCAAACATTTGCAAAGAAACAAAAATGTGTGTGTGTGTGTGTGTGTGTGTGTGTGTGTACCTCTGTGTGTAAAAGTGTGTATATAATTTATGGATTTTTATTTTATGTATATGGACGTTTTGCGTGCATGCATGTATTGATGCATGTACTGAGCTCATGCCTGGTGCCCTTAGAGACTAGAAGAGAGCATCAAGTCCTCTGGGACTGGGACTAGAAATGGTTATGGGTCACCATATAGATGCTGGGAATCCAACTTGGCTACAGTGAAAGATCTGGAAGTGCCTTTAACTCCTGAGCAATCTCTCCAGCTCTGTTTTTAAAGATTTTTGAAAAGATTTTTTTGATCTTTGTTTCAACGTCTTTCTAAAAATCTCTTAATTAATTTATACATGTTTGGATCCCTACAAATGTTGTGAATACCGGGATTCTTGTCTTAATAAGAGAATATATCCCTGAAACCAAACCAAATCAACCGACCAAGCAAACAAACAAACAAAAAAGCGAAAATGAAAACTTAGAGACACTGAGCAGGTCTGTGGACAGGGCCCCATGCCTGGCCACCTGGCTTTTTACAGGCCACTTGACCTCAGGAAGCTTTCTTCTCAGGAGTGGCTCTGCTCTGCTGCCCTTGACTTCCCTCAGTGACCTCTGAGTCCTCTTCCCAAGGAGCAGGGTTCTGTTGCCAGGTTTCTAGCCCTATGACAAAGATGCAGAGGAATCGCTTTCATGTTTTTGTTAACAGATGACACGTTAGAGAGGTCATAGGAAGAGAGCATGTCACTTCCACATGTCACTTGCCTGTAAGTCCTTCTCCCTTGCTTCCCATGATGCTCCAGGCTCATTAGACCTGAAGTCGATTTCCCAGGGGTGAGCGTGGGGGTGGGGCTTCTGCAAACACAGTGGCTATGCTCACAGAATGCATGCATGGGGCAGTGTTTTCATGGAAGCCACTGAAGAAGAGATTGTAACGCCTCAACCAGGTGCTTTTAGTTGTGCTGAAGACAGTGACCCTGGCTCATCAAATACCCATTTATCAGTGGGTGTGCTGGCATACACTTCTCACCTCAGCACTTGAAAAGCAGATAAGGTAAAAGGCCAGGTTTAGGGCCAGTTTGGGACTGGGAATATTTTTCAGTAATAGATCAAGTATTTACTAGATACAAGGCTCTGGAACCAGTCCCCAGTATTGTAAAATAAAGTCTGCCTCACTCCGTATACGATAATTTTGTTAAAAGTATTTTAAGATGTCATAGGTGGAGTTAGAATGTCTTCATGTTAAACTAAGACAATAAAGGTTTTAACCCAGTATTGCACAATTTGGGAGGCTGAGGCAGGAGGATTGCCAAGAGTTTCCTATCAGCCTGAACTACATGGAAAATCTCTCTCTAAAGGAAAATAATGATAAGGCAAGAAGGACGGAGGGAATAAAAGAAAGAAGAAAGAGAAAGAAGAAGCAAAAGAAAGACAGGCAGACAGACAGATGGATGGACAGACAGGAAGGAAAAAACAAAGAAAGGAAGGAAGGGAGGAAGGAAGGGAGGGAAGAAAAAAAGGAAAGAGAGAAAGAAAAGGAAAGACAAAAGTGAGAAAAAATAGGTCAGTTACTTTTTTTGGAATAAAACCTCATTTTTCATTTTTCTTTCCTTTTAATTGAGACAGAATCTTATACTACAGCCCAACCTTATCCCCAAACTTATATCATTTGTGTCCATTCTCCAGCCTCAGTATCTCAAATGCTGGCATGACTGGCATGTGCCACCATGCCTGATTCTGAATATTTCACTTTTAAGTGTATTGCTTTTTCTTACTTAGTAATTTGAGTGCCTAATAAACTTCAGTGAAACTCAGGTGCATTTGTTTGTGAGGCAACCAAATGTTTCTGGGTGTGTCACAACGTACCCACAGGAAAGAAGACAACAGGGTTAAAGCTGGGTTCCTCCGGCTCAAGTGTTATTGGCATTTATTATTGTTACACAATATGCTTCCTTGAGGGGGAGCAGAGAGGGGAGGGAGAACTCTGTTGGGAAACAGTATTTTTGTAGGGCTGTATGCTCTGTAGTGGAGCCTTGTGTGCTGTCTCTTGAACTCTGAATGACAGTGTTCCTCCAAGGTTCTCAGAGGCATCAAACAGGGAGGGAGAGGAAGCAGAGAAGACAGACAGGGGTGATGGTCAGAATCCTACAGCAAAGACAGAAATCACGGTGGCTAGAGAAAGCCAGTGTAGGAAATGATACAAGTAGAGAGAACAAAGCCAGAAAAACTCTAGGAAAGGGAGGAGCAGGCATGGGAAACATGGAGATGTCAACTGTGAGAGAGATCGATTGTTAACATCAAGGAGAAACCAGCTGAGCAGGCATTAGCAGAAAAGGGCAAATTTACATTTTGAGCCAAAATACCATTTTTCTTTTTAAACCCCTGTGTGGCCCACCAGGGAGCTCCCTTCAGCCTCCCTGGAAAATAAAAGGGCGTCCTGGTGTCAAGGGCTTTCTTTCTGCTTTTTAAAAGCATATTTATGTGGGAGCTCACTTTCTCTAGACCTGGCAAGCAGAATGCCAAGCCACCAGGACCCAGTTTAATATTCAAAACTGCCAAAATAATATCCGAGAGGAAGTACAAGTTGTAAAAACACTACATTCTGTTTTGAAACATCACCTAGAGTATTTAGTCACTTAAACTGGTCCTCAAATGCACTGTGGAGATGTAACAGTTGTGACTGGCATATGAAGTCTCTGTGGCATTGTCCTGATATACATGGTGCTCCTGTGGTGAACAACTTCAATGTATAGACCTGCATGAACAGCAGGGGCCACATATGGCAGCCTTGTGAGAAAACGAATGATTGACAAGTTACCTGAGTCAGACTCTCTGGTGGCTTTGGGAGACAAGCAGCTGAAAGCAAAGGCTGATGTAGCCCAGGGAATTGTGTGGTTTGACTCCTAATGTGCCCATAGGTTCCTGTTGAGTTTGTAGCTTCTTGCTTGGGTGGTATTTTGGGATACTGTAGAAAATTAAAGAAGTGAGATTGACAGGAGGCAATCGGTCACTTGGGGGTTGGTTCTTAAAGGGATCTTGCCCCTGGCTACTTCCTGTTTCTCTCTTGCTGCATCTTGTTCTGCATTGAGTTAGTGAGCTGGGCTCTGCCACTTTCTATCACCATGATGGACTGATACTTTGGACATCATCAGCCAAGAGACCTCTTCCTATGTCTTAAGTTGTCTGCTGTTTGGACATGGTAGTGGAAAGTTGGACCATGTCTATTTTGGGTTTTATTGCTGTGAAGAGACACCATGACCAAGGAAACTCTTTTACATAAAACATTTAATTGGGGCTGGCTTACAGTTTCAGAGGTTAGGTCTATTACCATCATGGTGGGAAGCATGGCACCATGCAGGCAGACATGGTGCTGGAGAAGGAGCTGAGAGTTCTACATCCTGATTGATCTAAAGGCAGCCAGGAGAAGGCTCTGGATCACAGTGGCCAGACCTCAAAGCCCATCTTCACTGTTACACACTTCCTTCAATAAGGCCACACCTCCTAATAATGTCACTTCTGATGGGCTAAGTGTATTCAAACCACTAGAATCAGTGTCTTTGTGAAGGGAAAGTAGGCATGTGTCTGATACCAGAACTACGCCTTGGCCAGAATTGACACCTGGTTGTTGGATTTACCTGGAGACATAAACTTCTTTTCATTCTTTAATTGAATAGACTTTCCTTAGCATAATATTAAATATCTGTCAACCAATCACAAGGGGCTATAGTGTATGTTTTTATAAAAGAAATCACATAGTCACATAGTCAGTGATTTTACCTTGTTTTGCTTTATGTTTTCAAGCTGTGTGTAGAAGGTGAATTCTCACCATGCTGCCCAATCTGACCTCAAACAGCTGAGATTAAGTGGTGTTCTCAGCCCCCACAGTGACATATATCCTCCAACAAAGTCACACCTACTCCAGCATTGCCACACCACTTAACAGTGTCATTCCCTGGGCCAAGAATATTCAAAATACCATGCCACCCATGGACCTGGTGCGCTCTGCCATCTTCATGTACATTTACAAAAGCCCAAGGACAGTGTTTAGTCCCAGAGGAATACCTGTGTGTTTACTCAGCCCAATGCAAATGTTTCTGCTTTGTAGACTCTAATTACTGCCTTTGCATTGAATAAGATGTGTTTATTTATTTAGCAAATGTAGGTTTAAGTGATATATCTTTTCAAGAGTCAACAGTTAACCCAGGAATGAAACAACAGCACGTTATAGCTCTAGCCTGCTAGTATGATCAAGAGGGAAGGAACAAGAAAAACAGATGTCTATTTTAAATCAGTTTTGTAAATGCAATTAGAGCCTTGTAAGAGAATCCTGACTTCTTTTCTTAATTGAGTATCATCGCAGGGAAGTGAGATGCCTTAAACTGGGCTCCAGTTGGCCAGTACACTGTCACATGCTGTTCTACCTGTGAATCCCAGGCCATGTGTCCTCCCTGGAGCATGTCTCTGCACATATTACCCAACCCCCTTTTTCCCCTTTGCCTTTTGTCAATTCATGTTTGTAAAACTATGAAGCTTTAAAAACCAAAAAGAAATGATATATATTCATATGACCCAGCACCATGTTTCTCTATATTAGAATGCATGTATATAATAGCGTGGCTACTGGAAGCTGATGCACACATCACCCAGCCCACTCTTACTTTATGGTGCTAGCAGTCTCAGCATGTTGTTCAGCAGACCTCTTAGACCTATTCCTTCATCAAACTGACCTCTTCTGTCATGTTATGCATCCATAACCTCAGCCCCTGGAGCCAGGCTCCTTCTCCTTTTGCTTCTGTGAGTTGACTTTCAGAACCACATTTAATGGGCACTGTCCTTGTAACTGGCTTACCTCACCTTCAGTGATGCTTTTCAGTCTCAGCTCTGAGTTGCAAGAGAAAAGATTTCCTTGTTTAGGGCTGACTAGTTGTCCATCAGGAATTCTACTTGTTACAAGGTTTCCTAGCTTCTCTGCCTTGTCATTGTGAATGTAACTAAGACGAGCACAGGTAGAAATCTCACTGCATGACATCCATTGTCTTGGTTATT